>NC_091227.1:4604864-4617364 GCF_040958095.1 Procambarus clarkii
GGCATCAAAGAACAGGAAGGATCCAACAGGCAAGAACACAATGGCAAGGATAGAGAGGCAGTACATGGGCTACTGAAGAGGTTACAGATGGAAGGGGCTGTACAAAACATTGAGAAGGTTTTCAGGTTGGGCTGGTACAACAAGGACAAAAACCGACTTGTAAAGGTGGTGTTTACAAACGAAACCATGAAGGAGGACATTCTCGAAAGGAAGAGTCGTCTGCAGCATATGGAGGGATACAAAAAAATATTCCTGCAGAGGGACAGAATGAAGGAGGAGAGAGCCAGGGCAGCAGAGGCAAGGAGGAAGCGCAGGGAGAGAGGAGCAAACAAGGAAATCACAGCCCTCAATACAACAGTCCCAGAGACAAGAGGAGAACCCAAAACCAGCATCCCAGCAACACCAGAGGGGGGGAGGGCCAACACCACCACCCCCCTCTGCATAGAAACCCACCCTTCCCCTCACCCTACCTGCCCCCACCCAACCCTCCCTCCCCCCCCACCCCATTCTAACCCTGACACCCATTCCCCATTCCCATCATGTCCCCCCTCCCACCTTTCCCCCCCTGTCCCCCCTCCCCCTTCATCCCATACCCTCCCTATCCCTCCTCCCCCTCACCCCGTATCTTCCATGTCCCCCCTACCTCCTTAACCCACACCCTACCTGTCCCCCCTTCCCTTAAACCCCCACCCCCCACCCCAAAATCCTCTGAGACCCTGAAAACCACCTCACAGATCCTCTCACCCACGGAACAGCTTCCCACACCAGCAGAATGCTCGCCAAGAAAGGGACATGAAAATGAACAGAAGAAAGTGAGCTTCAAGGCGAAGTACACTAACATAGATGGGATTTCAAATAAAACAAGTGAACTTGGAGAATGGGCACTAGAAGAAAACCCAGACATAATAGCACTCACAGAAACAAAGTTAACGAAAACCATAACAAACGCAGTGTTTCCACAGGGCTACTATGTAGTGAGGAAAGAGAGAGAAGGGAGAGGAGGAGGTGGTGTAGCTCTGCTACTAAGAGAAGGTTGGAGTTTCGAAGAGATGGTAATTCAGAAATGTGAAGGTTTCAGTGACTACATATCAGGCACCATAGCAACTGGAGGACAAAAAATTATAGTAGTAGTCATATATAACCCCCCACTGAATGACAAAAGACCCCAGACAGGAATATGATAGAAACAACTTGGCCACCATCAATATTATAGAGGGAGCAGCTTCTGTGGCTAGCAGGAACGGATCCAGACTTCTAATCTTGGGAGACTTCAACCATGGGAAGATAGATTGGGGGAACAGAGACCCACATGGAGGCCCAAACACATGGAGAGCTAAGCTGCTGGATGTGGCAACAAGAAACTTTCTAAGTCAACACGTCAAGGGACCGACAAGAATGAGAGGAGGGGATGAACCAGCCTTGCTTGATCTGATATTTACCCTAAATGAGTCGGATATAAGGGAAGTTAAGTTGGAAGCCCCCTTGGGAATGAGTGATCATAGTGTATTGAGCTTTGAGTACCTGGTTGAGCTGGGAATTATCACCCCCCAAAAAAGAACTGGGAACCAAAGGGCTGTCATACCGAAAGGGAAACTATGAGGAAATGAATAAATTCCTATGGGATACACATTGGGACACAGAACTCAGAACCAAGTCCGTACAAGACATGCTGGACTATGTCACCCAAAAATGTCAGGAGGCTGTAAGCAGGTTTGTCCCAGCCCGACAGGAAAAAAATAGAGAAGCAAAGGAAGAATCCGTGGTTTAATAGGGAATGTATGAGAGCAAAGGAGCTGAACAAAAGGGCATGGAGGAACTTCCGTAATAACAGAACACCAGAAAGTAGAGAGAGATACCAGAGAACCAGGAACGAGTATGTCAGTGTGAGAAGAGGAGCTGAGAAAAGGTATGAAAATGATAGAGCTAATAAAGCCAAAACCGAACCAAAGCTACTACACAGTCACATCAGGAGGAAGACAACAGTGAAAGAACAGGTGATGAAACTTAGGGTGGGCGGGGACAGGTACACAGAGAATGACAAAGAGGTGTGTGAAGAACTCAACAAAAGGTTCCAGGAGGTCTTTACAATAGAAGAGGGAGATGTCGCGGCGCTAGAAGAGGTGGCAGCAAACCAGGTGACCTTGGATAGGTCTGAAATTACTAGAGATGAGGTCAAGAAGCAACTATTGGAGCTGGATGTGAGAAAAGCTGTTGGGCTGGATGGAATCTCGTCATGGGTATTGAAAGAGTGTGCAGGAGCACTTTGCCTACCACTCTCCATAGTGTATAGTAGGTCACTGGAAACGGGGGACCTACCAGAAATATGGAAGACTGCTAATGTAGTACCAATATACAAAAAGGGTGACAGACAGGAGGCACTGAACGACAGGCCAGTGTCCTTAACTTGTATACCATGCAAGGTGATGGAGAAGATTGTGAGAAAAAACCTAGTAACACATCTGGAGAGAAGAGACTTCGTGACAACCCTTCAACATGGGTTCAGGGAGGGTAAATCTTGCCTTACAGGATTGATAGAATTCTACGATCAGGTGACAAAGATTAAACAAGAAAGAGAAGGGTGGGCGGACTGCATTTTTTTGGACTGTCGGAAAGCCTTTGACACAGTACCCCATAAAAGGTTGATGCATAAGCTGGAGAAACAGGCAGGAGTAATTGGTAGGGCGCTCCAGTGGATAAGGGAGTACCTAAGCAATAGGAAGCAGAGAGTTATAGTGAGGGGTGAGACCTCAGAATGGCGTGAAGTCACTAGTGGAGTCCCACAGGGCTCTGTACTTGGACCTATCCTGTTTCTGATATACATAAATGATCTCCCAGAGGGTATAGACTCATTCCTCTCAATGTTTGCTGACGACGCCAAAATTATGAAAAGGATTAAGACAGAGGAGGACAGCTTGAGGCTTCAAGAAGATCTGGACAAGCTGCAGGAATGGTCGAACAAATGGCTGTTAGAGTTTAACCCAAGCAAATGTAAAGTAATGAAGATAGGGGTAGGAAGCAGGAGACCAGATACAAGGTAACACTTAGGAGATGAAATACTACAAGAGTCAGAGAGAGAGAAAGACCTGGGGGTTAATATCACGCCAGACCTGTCCCCTGAAGCTCATATCAAGAGGATAACATCAGCAGCATATGCCAGGTTGGCTAACATAAGAACGGCCTTCAGAAACTTGTGTAAGGAATCTTTCAGAACATTATATACCACATATGTCAGACTAATCCTGGAGTATGCGGTTCCAGCATGGAGTCCATATCTAGTCAAGCATAAGACTAAACTGGAAAAGGTTCAAAGGTTTGCCACCAGACTAGTACCCGAGCTGAGAGGTATGAGCTACGAGGAGAACCTAAGGGAATTGAACCTCACTTCGTTGGAAGACAGAAGAGTTAGGGGGGGACATGATCACCACATTCAAGATTCTCAAGGGAATCGACAGGGTTGATAAAGACAGGCTATTTAACACAAGGGGCACACGCACTAGGGGACACAGGTGGAAACTGAGTGCCCAAATGAGCCACAGAGATATTAGAAAGAACTTTTTTAGTGTCAGAGTGGGTGACAAATGGAATGCATTAGGAAGCAATGTGGTGGAGGCTGATTCCATACACAGTTTTAATTGTAGATATGATAGAGCCCAGTAGGCTCATTAACCTGTACACCTGTTGATTGACGGTTGAGAGGCGGGACCAAAGAGCCAGACCTCAACCCCCGCAAGCACAACTAGGTGAGTACACACACACACACACACGTGGAAATTCATTTTCTATGAGGAAAGAGAGGGAAGGAAGAGGTGGTGGTGGTGTAGCTCTGCTGGTAAGAAAAGGCTGGCATTTTGAGGAGATGGTTATTCAGTGCTGTGAAGGTTTCAGTGACTACATAGCAGGTACTGTAACAACTGGAGGGCAAAAAAATTAAAGTTGTAGTCATATATAATCCACCACCAAATGACAGAAGACCCAGACAGGAATATGATAGAAACAACATGACCATCATTAATATAATAGAGAGAGCAGCTTCTGTTGCTAGCAGTAATGGATCTGGACTACTAATCATGAGTGACTTCAAACATGGGAAGATAGATTGGGAGAACAGAGACCCGCATGGACGACCAGAAACATGGAGAGCTAAGCTGCTGGACGTGGCGACAAGAAACTTTCTAAGCCAGCACCTCAAGGAACCAACAAGAATGTGAGGAGAAGATGAACCAGCAATGCTTGATTTGATATTTACCCTAAATGAGTGGGATATATGGGAAGTTAAGATGAAAGCACCCTTGGGAATGAGTGATCACAGTGTATTGAACTGTGAGTATCTGGTAGAGCTAGGAATTATCTCCCCCCAAAAAGAACTAGGAAACAAAAGGCTGGCATACCGAAAGGGGAATTATGAGGAGATGAGAAGTTTCCTAAGGGAAATACCTTGGGACACAAACCTCAGAGATAAGTCTGTACAAGATATGATGGACTATGTCACCCAAAAGTGTTAGGAGGCAGTAAACAGGTTCATCGCGGCCCAAAGGGAAAAATCCGAGAAGCAACAAAAGAACCCATGGCATAATAGGGCATGTATGGAAGCAAAGAAACTGAACAAACGGGCGTGGAGGAACTTCCGGAATAACAGAACACCAGAAAGCAGAGAAAGATACCAGAGAACCAGGAATGAGTATGTCAGGGTGAGAAGAGAAGCAGAGAAAAGTTATGAAAATGATATAGCAAACAAAGCCAAGACCGATCCAAAGCTACTCCACAGTCACATCAGAAGGAAAACAACAGTGAAAGAACAGGTTTTGAAACTTAGAACAGGCGAGGACAGGTATACAGAGAATGACAAAGAGGTCTGTGAAGAACTCAACAAGAGGTTCCAGGAGGTCTTCACAATAGAACAAGGTGAGGTCACTGTGCTAGGAGAAACGGAGGTAAACCAGGCGGCCTTGGAAGAGTTCGAAATTACGAGAGAGGAGGTCAAGAGACACCTGCTGGACCTGGATGTTAGAATGGCTGTTGGTCCAGACGGGATCTCGCCATGGGTACTGAAAGAGTGTACAGAGGAACTTTGCTTGCCAGTCTCCATAGTGTATAGTAAGTCACTGGAGACAGGAGACCTACCAGAAATATGGAAGACGGCTAACGTGGTCCCAATGTACAAAAAGGACGACAGGCAAGAGGCACTGAAATACAGGCCAGTGTCCTTGACTTGTATACCATGCAAGGTGATGGAGAAGATCGTGAGAAAAAACCTGGTAACACATCTGGAGAGAAAGGACTTCGTGACAAATCGCCAACATGGATTCAGGGAGGATAAATCTTGCCTGACTGGCTTAATAGAATTCTACGACCAGGTGACAAAGATTAAGCAAGAAAGAGAAGGCTGGGCGGACTGCATTTTCTTGGATTGTCGGAAAGCCTTTGACACAGTACCGCATTAGAGGCTGGAACATAAGCTGGAGAGACAGGCAGGTGTAGCTGGTAAGGTGCTCCAGTGGATAAGGGAGTACCTGAGCAATAGGAAGCAGAGTGTTACGGTGAAGGGTGAGACCTAAGATTGGCGTGAAGTCACCAGTGGAGTACCACAGGGCTCTGTACTCGGTCCTATCTTGTTTTTGATATATGTAAATGATCTCCCGGAGGGTATAGATTCCTTTCTCTCAATGTTTGCGGACGATGCCAAAATTATGAGAAGGATTAAGACAGTGGAGGACTGTTTGAGGCTTCAAGAAGACCTAGACAAGCTGAAGGAATGGTCAAGCAAATGGTTGTTAGTGTTTAATCAAAGCAAATGTAATGAAATGAAGATAGGTGTAGGAAGTAGGAGGCCAGATACAAGGTACCATCTGGGAGATTAAATACTTCAAGAGTCAGAGAAAGAAAAAGACTTGGGGGTTGACATCACACCAGACCTGTCTCCTGTAGCCCATATCAAGAGGATAACATCAGTAGCATATGCCAGGCTGGCTAACATAAGAACGGCATTCAGAAACTTGTGTAAGGAATCATTCAGAACTTTTGTATACTACATATGTTAGGCCAATCTTGGAGTATGCAGCCTCAGCATGGAGTCCATATCTAGTCAAGGATAAGACTAAATTGGAAAAGGTTCAAAGGTTTGCCACCAAACTAGTACCCGAGCTAAGAGGTATGAGCTACGAAGAGAGACTACGGGAATTAAACCTCACTTCGCTGGAAGACAGAAGAGTTAGGAAAGGGACATGATCACCTCATTCAAGATCTCAAGGGAATTGATAGGGTAGATAAAGACAGTCTATTTAACACAAGGGGCACATGCACTAGGGGACATATGTGGAAACTGAGTGCCCAAATGAGCCAGAGATGTTAGAAAGAACGTTTTTAGTGTCAGAGTGGTTGACAAATGGAATACATTAGGCAGTGATGTGGTGGAGGCTGACTCCATACACAGTTTCAAGTGTAGATATGATAGAGCCCAGTAGGCTCAGGAATCTGTACACCTGTTGATTGACGGTTGAGAGGCGGGACCAAAGAGCTAAAGCTCCACCCCCGCAAGCACAACTAGGTGAGTACTCACACACACACACTAATAATAATCCTTTTGCTTACTGTCTTCTAACAGGCTTTTCTCTCTCTTGTCAGTATTGTGAAGGAGAGGAGGAAGTGGCCACGCTGACGAAGGAGCTGCTGGAGCTGGAGGAGGACATGAGCTATGCTGTGCTGGACGACGACGGTGACCAACAAACACAACACCACTCGGCTGAGCGTGACTCTGACAAGGAGGGACCCACACATGTAGTGACCTCCACAGCAATATGCCTGCAGGACCTGGGACTCATGGCCGCTTACCTTGGTCTACATGCTGGCCGCGTACCTCCCCGGTACCGCCACCCGTTCACCCAGAGCAGCATCTACTCCTCCGTGGACAGTGTAGCCAGAGCCCAGGCTGCAGCATACGCCATGTGGGGCGTCCATGTTGGTGACATACGCCGTCGCCCTGGGCGCCTCAGTCAACTGTCTCACCACCGTCGACAAGGAACACCTTCCATGTGGCGCCGCACAGTGTCTGACTACTTCCGCCACCTGGCCACACCCTCACCTCTCCCAGAACATCACTTGGTGGGCTCCTGTCCACACCTGTCTCACCCTCCTGTCTTGGCCCACAACCCCTTGGCTTATCCTCTCCGGTATGCTGTGTCTCTGCCAGCAGCACTTGACACCATGCCCTCTCACTCAGAGGACCGGGCACTTGACACCATGCCCTCTCACTCAGAGGACCGGGCACTTGACACCCTGCCCTCTCACTCAGAGGACCGGGCACTTGACACCATTCCCTCTCACTCAGAGTACCTGGCACTTGACACCATGTCCTCTGACTCACAGTAGCTGGCACTTGACACCATATCCCCTGACTCACAGTAGCTGGCACTTGACACCATATCCCCTGACTCACAGTAGCTGGCACTTGACACCATATCCCCTGACTCACAGTAGCTGGCACTTGACACCATATCCCCTGACTCACAGTAGCTGGCACTTAACACCATATCCCCTTGACCGACAGTAGCTGGCACTTGACACCATATCCCCTGACTCACTGTAGCTGGCACTTGACACCATATCCCCTGACTCACAGTAGCTGGCACTTGACACCATATACCCTGACTCACAGGAGCTGGCACTTGACACCATATCCCCTGACTCACAGTAGCTGGTACTTGACACCATATCCCTGACTCACAGTAGCTGGCACTTGACACCATATCCCCTGACTCTCAGTAGCTGGTACTTGACACCATATCCCCTGACTCACAGTTGCTGGCACTTGACACCATATCCCCTTGACTCACAGTAGCTGGCACTTGACACCATATCCCCTGACTCACAGTAGCTGGAACTTGACACCATATCCACTGACTCACAGTAGCTGGCACTTGACACCATATCCCCTGACTCACAGTAGCTGGCACTTGACACCATATCCCCTGACTCACAGTAGCTGGCACTTGTCACCATATCCCCTGACTCACAGTAGCTGGCACTTGA
This sequence comes from Procambarus clarkii, assembly GCF_040958095.1. Classification (NCBI taxonomy): domain Eukaryota; kingdom Metazoa; phylum Arthropoda; class Malacostraca; order Decapoda; family Cambaridae; genus Procambarus; species Procambarus clarkii. The sequence goes on from NC_091227.1 coordinate 4,612,890, forward strand.
CACCATATCCCCTGACTCACAGTAGCTGGCACTTGTCACCATATCCCCTGACTCACAGTGGCTGGCACTTGACACTTGAAGTTAATTTTTGACCATTTTGGAAATCTTTTGACACAAAATTGAATATTTTTTTCCTCCCTTCCTATTTATGCTATAATGCTGAGAGATGAGCAAGTTGAACCAAATTTTATATAAAACTAGTCAAAAACGTTTGATTGAAATCGAATCATTTTTCATTTATCATATTTTTCCGTAATATGCCCCCCCCCCCCGTCCCCACTAGTGTGCTTGTGTATAACTATTCCTGTACCAAGTCTTAACACTGGCGTGCTTGTGTATAACTATTCCTGTACCAAGTCTTAACACTGGTGTGCTTGTGTATAACTATACCTGTACCAAGTCTTAACACTGGTGTGCTTTTGTATAACTATACCTGTACCAAGTCTTAACACTGGTGTGCTTGTGTATAACTATTCCTGTACCAGTCTTAACACTGGTGTTCTAGTGTATAAGTATTCCTGTACCAAGTCTTATCACGGGTGTGCTTGTGTATAACTATTCCTGTACCAGTCTTAACACTAGTGTTAACACTAGTGTTAAGACTGGTACCTATTCTGGTACTGGACCTATTCGTACAAGTGAAGGTTCATACACGGAGGATGACAAAGAAATTAGTGAAATCCTAAAAAAGCAGTATGAGGACATGTTTAGCACTCCAATAAACAACATGAAGGTGGAAGATCCAGACAATTTCTTTATGCGGGATATTCAAACTCCTGTAAATATAACTGATATAAACACGAGCGCACTAAATTTTGAAAAAGAAATTGAAAACATGCTCATGCACTCGGCCCCAGGTCCAGACTCATGGAATTCAATATTTATAAAGAAATGCAAAGTGCCGGTAGCACAGGCACTCAGTATAGTGTGGAGGAAGAGCTTGGACACGGGGGAGATACCAGATGCACTTAAAGTAGCAGACATAGCCCCTCTACACAAGGGAGGGAGCAAAGCATTGGCAAAAAATTATAGACCAGTTGCACTAACATCGCACATCATAAAAGTATTTGAGAGAGTGATTAGGAGTCAGGTCACCAATTTCATGGAGACCAATGACCTTCACAACCCAGGCCAACATGGATTTCGAGCGGGAAGATCGTGCCTCTCACAGCTACTTGAGCACTACGACAAAGTCACTGAGGCATTAGAAGAGAAACAGAATGCTGATGTGATATACACGGACTTCGCAAAGGCTTTCGGTAAATGTGACCATGGCGTGATAGCACGCAAAATGAAGTCAATGGGAATAACCGGTAAAGTAGGACGCTGGATACTCAGTTTTCTGTCAAACAGGACTCAGCGAGTAACTGTCAACCATATAAAATCTAGTCCAAGTGCAGTGAAAGCTCTGTACCTCAGGGTACAGTCCTTGCACCGCTGCTTTTCCTTATTCTCATATCAGATATAGACAAAAATACAAGTCACAGCTTCGTATCATCCTTTGCAGATGACACAAAAATCAGTATGAAAATTACCTCGGCTGAGGACATTGAAAAACTTCAAGCTGATATTAATATAGTTTTCGACTGGGCATCAGAAAATAACATGATGTTTAACAGTGATAAATTTCAGGTACTCAGGTACGGTAAAAATGAGGACCTTAAACATAATACAGAGTACAAAACACAATCAAATGTACCCATAGTAGAAAAACAGCATGTAAAGGATTTGGTAATAATAATGTCTGACGACCTAACGTTTAAGGAGCATAACCAAGCAAATATTGCGACAGCCAGAAAAATGATAGGATGGATTACGAGAACTTTCAAATCCAGGGATCCCATCACAATGGTTGTACTCTTCAAGTCACTTGTGTTGTCCCGTCTTGAGTACTGCTCAGTACTCACTTCCCCCTTCAGAGCAGGAGAGATTGCTGAAATAGAGGGAATACAGAGAACATATACGGCACGCATAGACGCAATAAAGCCACTAAATTATTGGGATCGTCTCAAAGCCCTCCAAATGTACTCACTAGAAAGAAGACGAGAGAGATATCAAATAATATACACCTGGAAGATACTGGAGGGCCAAGTACCAAATCTACACAGTATAATAACAACGTACTGGAGTGAACGACATGGAAGAAAATGTAGAATAGAACCAGTGAAGAGCAGAGGTGCCATAGGCACAATCAGAGAACACTGTATAAACATCAGAGGTCCGCGGTTGTTCAACGTCCTCCCAGCAAGCATAAGAAATATTGCCGGAACAAGCGTGGACATTTTCAAGAGGAAACTAGATTTATTCCTCCAAGGAGTGCCGGACCAACCGGGCTGTGGTGGGTATGTGGGCCTGCGGGCCGCTCCAAGCAACAGCCTGGTGGACCAAACTCTCACAAGTCAAGCCTGGCCTCGGGCCGGGCTTGGGGAGTAGAAGAACTCCCAGAACACCATCAACCAGGTAAGTGTGCTTGTGTATAACTATTCCTGTACCAGTCTTAACACTGGTGTGCTTGTGTATAACTATTCCTGTACCAGTCTTAACACTGGTGTGCTTGTGTATAACTATTCCTGTACCAGTCTTAACACTAGTGTGCTTGTGTATAACTATTCCTGTACCAGTCTTAACACTGGTGTGCTTGTGTATAACTATTCCTGTACCAGTCTTAACACTGGTGTGCTTGTGTATAACTATTCCTGTACCAGTCTTAACACTGGTGTGCTTGTGTATAACTATTCCTGTACCAGTCTTAACACTGGTGTGCTTGTGTATAACTATTCCTGTACCAGTCTTAACACTGGTGTGCTTGTGTATAACTATTCCTGTACCAGTCTTAGCACTGGTGTGCTTGTGTATACCTATTCCTGTACCAGTCTTAACACTGGTGTGCTTGTGTATAACTATTCCTGTACCAGTCTTAACACTGGTGTGCTTGTGTATAACTATACCTTACCAGTCTTAACACTGGTGTGCTTGTGTATAACTATTCCTGTACCAAGTCTTATCACGGGTGTGCTTGTGTATAACTATTCCTGTACCAAGTCTTAACCCTGGTGTGCTTGTGTATAACTATTCCTGTACCAAGTCTTATCACGGGTGTGCTTGTGTATAACTATTCCTGTACCAAGTCTTATCACGGGTGTGCTTGTGTATAACTATTCCTGTACCAAGTCTTAACACTGGTGTGCTTGTGTATAACTATTCCTGTACCAGTCTTAACACTGGTGTGCTTGTGTATAACTGTTCCTGTACCAGTCTTAAGACTAGTGTGCTTGTGTATAACTATTCCTGTACCAGTCTTAAGACTAGTGTGCTTGTGTATAACTATTCCTGTACCAGTCTTAACACTGGTGTGCTTGTGTATAATTATTCCTGTACCAAGTCTTAACCCTGGTGTGCTTGTGTATAACTATTCCTGTACCAAGTCTTAACACTGGTGTTCTAGTGTATAACTATTCCTGTCCCAAGTCTTATCACGGGTGTGCTTGTGTATAACTATACCTGTACCAGTCTTATCACTGGTGTGCTCGTGTATATCTATTCATGTACCAAGTCTTAACCCTGGTGTGCTTGTGTATAACTATTCCTGTACCAAGTCTTAACACTAGTGTGCTTGTGTTTAACTATACCTGTACCAAGTCTTAACACTGGTGTGCTTGTGTATAACTATTCCTGTACCAGTCTTAACACTTGGAAGGTTCTTTATTGGTATATATGGACTTTGACTTAGCACTACAGTGCTTTTAATTTAATATAATAAATGGTTTACTTAAAGTAATTTTTCACTGTAGCTTGAGTGTCATAATTAGCATATTTATAACTTAAATAATATTTTGTGTTTGTATGTCTTGATATTAGCATGATTAGGTTGTTCCCTTGTGATTACTAAGATGCAACTTAACTTGTACTTGTGAGTAACTATTCTGTTTTAACATTACCGTGAATGAATTCCCATGATCTTGTAACATAATATGTACTGTTCTCAGTATTGTAAATTGGTTAAAAGAAAGAGCTGTATGGTCTATCCTTATTTGAAAAGTCATTACTTGTTGACGAGTAATGTAAATATTGTCATCTTAGCTCTCTACTTGTTGAGCTGTGTGGTCATGGTTAGTTGGCCTCAGATGGCCCTGGTTGTTAAGCTGTGTGTTTATGGTTAGCTGGTCTCAGCTAACCATGATTGTTGAGCTGTGTTCATGGTTAGCTGGCCTCAGCTAAACATGATTGTTGAGCTGTGTTCATGGTTAGTTGGCCTCAGTTAACCATGGTTGTTGAGCTGTGTGTCCGAGGTTAGTTGGCCTCAGCTAGTCCTGGTTGATCAGGTGAGTGATCATGGTCAACCCATCCTCCTGTTTAGATAGTAGTGGTTGTAGCTATGTGCGCAATAGTACAAATATTGACGTACTAAGCAATTGGACAGTAGAATTTGGTACTATTCACTCTATATATTCCGAAAAAAATGACGCTGAAAAACA
>NC_091227.1:4624864-4642364 GCF_040958095.1 Procambarus clarkii
TGGGTATTGAATAGAAGTGTTTGTAGAAAGCCTATTGGTCCATATTTCTTGATGCTTCTATATTGGAGCGGAGTCTTGAGGTGGGTAGAATATAGTTGTGCAATAATTGGCTGTTGATTGCTGGTGTTGACTTCTTGATGTGTAGTGCCTCGCAAACGTCAAGCCGCCTGCTATCGCTGTATCTATCGATGATTTCTGTGTTGTTTACTAGGATTTCTCTGGCGATGGTTTGGTTATGGGAAGAGATTATATGTTCCTTAATGGAGCCCTGTTGCTTATGCATCGTTAAACGCCTAGAAAGAGATGTTGTTGTCTTGCCTATAAACAGGGTTTTTTGGAGCTTACAGTCCCCAAGTGGGCATTTGAAGGCATAGACGACGTTAGTCTCTTTTAAAGCGTTCTGTTTTGTGTCTGGATAGTTTCTCATGAGTAGGCTGGCCGTTTTTCTGGTTTTATAGTAAATCGTCAGTTGTATCCTCTGATTTTTGTCTGTAGGGATAACGACAACAACATCCTCGACAATTGTAATTGTTGTAATTGAACAACACCTCGACATCCTCACAGACCAACATCACCTCAGCACTGAAACAAGGATTATCAAGAAACTAACAACATTATATGGAGGACCTATGGCAATTCCACGACCAAGAGATGGCTTCCTGAACCTTGCAGGAATTAACCTCACTGAGGACCAAGTCACTCTCCTAAATCTGGGCATAAACTGTCATGTTATGTCCAGACCGAGTGAAATGGCCCGGAAAGTAGAGTTGGAAATTCTGTTGGACGACATATTCGACCTCGAGACACAAAAGAAGGTCACTACCAAAGATACCTTACAAGCAGAACTTATTGCAGAAGGAGGAAAGAATCGAGGCAACTACAGAAGCACCATACTGTCCCCCGAGCTTAAAGCGGCAGCTAAAAGCCTTCGTGAGAACAAGGAGATAGTTGTCAGGAGAGGTGACAAGTCGCCAATATATGTAATTCTTAAAAAAGACGAATATCTGGCGAAAATGAACATCATACTCTCCGACCAAACTAAGTTCCAAAGGGTAACGAAGGACACTACAGCCGAATTAAAAGCAAAGGTCAACAAACTGATCGAAACTGTGAACGCCAAGAAATCCGGACTCCACCTGCCAAAGATCATTGGGGAATATAAACCTGGATATGCGTATGGAAATGTCAAGACGCACAAGCCTGGAAACCCACTTCGGCCAATCATTAGCCAGATACCCACACCCACGTACAGACTGGCGAAGCGACTCAACGGCCTGCTGACTCCTTATGTTCCTTGCGCCTTCAGCCTGAAGTCTCCAAAGGAATTTGTGGACTTACTGCGGGGCGCACGGGCCACAGGGATAAGAGCCTCGTTGGACGTAGAATCGCTGTTTACCAACGTACCTGTGGACGAGACAATCGGAATGATAGCCGACAGAGTGTATCGTGATCCAGCCTGTACTCCTCTTGACATGCCAGAAAGTATTCTGAGGAAACTACTCCAAGCTTGTACTAAAGAGGCACCCTTCTTGAGCCCGGATGGGCACATGTATAAGCAAGTAGATGGGGTCGCCATGGGTTCTCCCCTAGGTGTCCTGTTTGCAAACTTCTACATGGGTACCATCGAGCAAAAAGTCTTAGTCGACATGAACTTGAAACCGGCCATATACTGCAGGTATGTTGACGACATTTTTACACAGGTACCTGATGTCAGACATCTGCAGGAGCTGAAGGAGGCATTTGAGCAGAGTTCCGTGCTGCGTTTCACTTACGAGACGGAAAAGGATGGGAAGCTGCCTTTTCTAGATGTAACAGTCATGGAAAAGGGCGGTGGTTTCCACACTGCAGTCTACACTAAGGAAACAAACATAAGAATGTGCCTAAATGCCAACAGCGACTGCCCTGACAGGTACAAGAGGAGTGTTGTTAACGCATACGTCGACCGTGCTCTCAGCCACAGCTCAGAATGGAAGCAAGTCGACGAAGAACTCTGTAGGGTAAGGCAGGTCCTAGTCAATAACGGCTTCTCCAATGGTTTCATCGAAGACATCATAAGAAGGAAAGTGAAAAGCCATGCAACCTCCGAAGAGACAACTAACACAACACCTATACCCCCTATTAGACTATTTTACAGGAACTTCTTTTCCACAGCTCATAAAACGGAGGAAAGGGTCCTGAAAGATATTGTTAATAGAAACGTTATCCCTACAGACAAAAATCAGAGGATACAACTGACGATTTACTATAAAACCAGAAAAACGGCCAGCCTACTCATGAGAAACTCTCCAGACACAAAACAGAACGCTTTAAAAGAGACTAACGTCGTCTATGCCTTCAAATGCCCACTTGGGGACTGTAAGCTCCAAAAAACCCAGTATATAGGCAAGACAACAACATCTCTTTCTAGGCGTTTAACGATGCATAAGCAACAGGGCTCCATTAAGGAACATATAATCTCTTCCCATAACCAAACCATCGCCAGAGAAATCCTAGTAAACAACACAGAAATCATCGATAGATACAGCGATAGCAGGCGGCTTGACGTTTGCGAGGCACTACACATCAAGAAGTCAACACCAGCAATCAACAGCCAATTATTGCACAACTATATTCTACCCACCTCAAGACTCCGCTCCAATATAGAAGCATCAAGAAATATGGACCAATAGGCTTTCTACAAACACTTCTATTCAATACCCATTGTTTCTGTTCTGTCTTGTGTTGATACTTTTAATACCCTATTAATATCCCCTATTGTTCTGTCTTGCGTTAATGCCACATCACCCTTCCTACCTCACTCAAATGTAGATATAAAATCAGAGAAACGCAAGTTCTAATCAGTTGTGTATTTGTGAAGTCTTTGAAAATGTAATAAGTTTTACGAAACGCGCCCGTGTCGCGTCAGACTAGAAATAAAAATGAATTTTGGAGAAGTGATTTTTGATTTACCTCCAACAGTGAAGCGTAATGTACGAAAGATTGAGAAAATTCGTGTTAGAATTATTAATCTTACTTTTTCGGTCATATTTAATAATATATACATATATATATATATATATATATATATATACATATATACATATATATATATATATATATATATACATATATATATATACATATATATATATATTGTGACGATAATCTCCTTCAAGAGATTGAGCCTGCTCTTCCCTCCAAAATTACGTCTTCACAACTATATAAAAGACTATGGAAGAAATGTCCAACAACGACAACAAACACCAGCAAGGCTTGCCAGGGTGAGCAGAAACGTATGCAACCAGCCACCTGTTCGAACTCCAACCACCAAACTACCCGTTGATCGCTACGACTCCGCTGATTGGTCGCCGGTCTGGCTGCACCTGCCTCGCCCCCCCCCCATACTACCCGATGTCTGGGGTCGCCCCAACATCAGTCTTCAGAATGTTCCGTGCTTTCGTAGCCAGCACTCCTCCCAGCTAGACGTTAGCGTGTACTGAGAGAGGTGGTGGCTTTAAGCCAATATTCCAGCACCTCCCACTTACTGTTGTGTTGCACTTCTTGTTATTTTGCCTTAACGTAACTTTTCATTGTGTCATTTAAGTATTCTTATTATTTTGATTCATTGATTTTATTATACATATTTGTTTGTCCATATTTTCATGTTTTATTTAACGTAATTAAAATTTCATTGTTAAAGTTTTACTTGTGTTTTGTGTGTCTTCTCCTTACCTTACCACAGACGAAGTTCCAGTTTTTCTATTTTTTTTTATAACTATGTGACGAGGCCATACCCCTAGCCTTAAACAGCCGAACACCAACGCGTTACCGTCACAAGTTATATGGGGGCCTGTCCTAGGAGCTTCACTCAGGTACTGGTGCCAAGTGGTAATTTATGGTAAGCGTATTTAACTTTGTTAACGTAGCTTTACTATTTTTCATTCAATTTCATTTTTTATAAGGTGCGGTGTATTGTGCATTACGAGAGTAACATATAGTGAAGGTGAGACAACTTTGGATTACGTGGTGACTGTAGGCCGCAGTCATACTCTTAATTGGTCATCTCTCCCTCCTTGTTATTACTCGTATTTACCATCTATGTCCCTTGAATATTTCTCATTCTGACAGATCATCATATTGGTACCCTGGTACTGTGGTCTGCCCCGGGTCAAGAGTACCCAATCTTCTGCAATCTGACTGTAGGAGGACAAAGAGGGCCATAGTTCCTCTAGCTCGAACTTTAGTTGCTGAATTGGGACCTCAGCAGCAGTTCTCGTCACCAGTTGACACCTCGCACCCCTACACGTCAGTCAGAGATGATGATACATACAACGGTAGGGAATTAGCTTATTTTTTCAGAGCACAAAAGTTCGCTAATTCTGTAAGTATCATATTAAATTCAGTGGGAAAAACTTGCTTTATGTCCTTTAGAGACTTGGCAAGGTATGCCTACATCCTTGGACTACCAATTTTACTTTTGAAGCATTTAACTGTTTCATTTGTTTTCGAAACTTTGTTTCATTTGTTAGTAGGATTTTCTTGCCCTTATTCTCTTACATGAGTACCGGGTACAAGATTTCCTGCGCCCTTGATTTAATTTAATATCTTTCACTTAACGTTAAATTGTTAAAGATCACACAGGATAGGTACCAGTTGCCACGTTGTCCTGTTTCTGACATTTCATTATTGAACATTCGTGTACCTTTATTTGCTAATTTCACCATGTTTCGTCTCCAAACTTTCCGTGCAAATCCAGCAGGTGAAATAGGGACTTTAAGTCGTGCCAAGAGGACTGAACTACAAACTCTTGCACATGAGTATCAACTAGAAGTTCCCTATCAAGCCAACAAAAATGACCTACACAACCTGTTGCTGGATTACTATTTAGAGCAAGGTAAGATAGACTCTGAAACTCATGAAACTTACTATATTGCAGATAAAACTGACTTGGCAACGATGAAACTTAAACTAGAGCTGGCTAAGATTGAACGTGAGCAGCAAAAGGAAGCCCGCGAACAGCAAAGGGAAGCCCTCGAACAACAAGAACGAGCAGCTGCCATACGAAGGGAAGAACAAGAACGCGAAGCTGCTATGAGGAGAGACGAACGAGAACGCGAAGCTGCTTTGAGGAGAGAAGAACACGAACGCGAGGTCGCATTACTCCGTGAACGTGAAAGAGTACAGCTTGAAACACTCCAGGAGCGGGAACGCTTACAGCTTGAAACCAAACAACGCGAGTTGGAAATACAACGCGAACATGACAAGCAACAAGCGACTCTGGCTCTAGAGTGTCGTCAACGCGAAATCGCCTTGGAAACTTCACACTTCACTCAACGCCAGCAAGCTACTGCCAATCTTCCCGTCAGTTTTAATATATCACATGCAAGTAAGTTAATGCCATCCTTTGTAGAAGCAGAAGTTGATGTTTTTTTCACCACCTTTGAAACCCTTGCTAATCAACTCAGTTGGCCTGTCGACCAATGGGCCACACTTCTCAGAGTCCATCTTACAGGTAGAGCTGCAGTCACACTCAGTACTTTGGCGTCTGAGAATGACTACTACACTCTGAAACAAGCAGTGTTGGACGCCTACCTCCTCTCTACTGAAAGTTATAGAAGGAAATTCCGTGACCACCTGAAGGCAAGTACCACTACCTTCCTTGAGTTTGCTAACACGAAACGGAGGTATTTCATGAAATGGCTGGAAGCAGCACATGTCTCTACTTTTACAGAACTCGTCAACCTGATGCTTGTTGAAGAATTCTTGAGACGTGTGCCGCCTCCTGTCCGCCTCTACTTAGCAGATAAAGAAGAAACCGACTACCTGAAGTGTGCTAAGTCGGCTGACACTTACAGCCTCATCCACCGGCTGACACCTGAACCATCCTCCAGTAAGAAGTCGTGGTACAGTTACGAGAAGGTGAGCCCCGATCAAGCTGGTTCACAACTGTACTGCAAGTATTGTAGACTCTATGGACATACCATAGACAAGTGTGGTAAGTCTCAATACAAGGGAACCACTGACCAACAACGACCCAAACCAACTCCTCCTAAGTCCGGTAAGCCTGTGATGAATGTTGGTGTTGATGTTAATGATCTTTCTCTTTTCAGTAACCACCTGTATACTGGAACTGTCTCTGCCAACGGTTCAAATCCGGAGGGACGTTTCAAATTGAAGATCTTGAGGGACACAGCGGCTCTACAATCAATCATCTTGAAGTCGGCTGTGCCCAACATAGTCTACACCGGGGAAACAGTCTTCATCACTGACCTCACTGCTACTACTCCATACCCTCTCGCCAGAGTCCACCTGGATTGTCCCTACGTGAACGGGGAAGTCCAAGTCGCCGTCAGGGAAAAGCCTTTTCCCATGCCTGGAGTGCAACTTCTCCTAGGCAACGACTTGGCAGAAGACCTGCAACCGACCAACCTGATCGTCATGGACAAACCCCAGGTGTGTAACTCTGTGCCAAGTAACCCTATTCTTGAGTATGTTCCAGCAGAGGTTCAAGAGAGTGAAGTTTCTCCTCCGGTTCTCGTGACCACCCGTGCACAAGCCGCACGTCCACAGCCAGCTGACTCTACTGCTACCGCTGTCCCTCAAGACCCTCAGAAACTACCCCCGCATCTGACCAAGTTGGAGTTCCGTAAGTTGCAGAGGGAAGATCTTACTTTAACACCATTGTTTTTCCAGGCTGAGACTCGACCCGACAGTATTCCTGGGTTCTTCCTAGAGAACGACTTGCTCTACCGCAGATATAGACCCAGTAAACTGAAGGAGGAGGACGATTGGGCCAACACCGAACAACTTGTGATTCCCACCAGCCTGCGGCCCACTATTCTACACCTGGCCCATGGAGCATTCTCCCACTACGGCTTCAACAAGACTTACCATGGGATTCGTCAAGACTACTACTGGCCAGGTATGGTAAATAACGTCAAACAGTACGTAAAACAGTGTCATACATGTCAGATGGCAGGCAAACCGAACGTCTCCATTCCCAGAGCACCACTGATTCCCTTACAGGTGCCTGCGGAACCTTTCCACAGACTCATAATAGACTGTGTTGGTCCTTTACCTCGGACCAGTTCAGGTAACGCCTACATCCTAACCATCCTGTGTCCTACCACCAGATTTCCCATAGCAGTTCCAGTGAAGAACATCACGGCTGCTACGGTTATCAAACATCTACTGAAGATCTTCACTCAATACGGATTTCCCAGGGAGATTCAAAGTGACTGTGGCACCAACTTCACCAGTGATCTCTTCAAAAGGACACTGGAGGAGTTCAACATCAAACAGGTATTGTCCAGCCCCTATCATCCTGCTTCACAGGGTTCTCTTGAACGTAGTCATCAGACCATCAAAGCACTCTTGAAAAAGTTTTGTAGTGAAACCTCAAAGGATTGGGATAAGCAGATTGACCTAATAATGTGTATTTTCAGAAGTCTCCCCAATGAGTCCCTAGGAGTATCTCCTTATGAGATGCTCTACGGCCGTAAGTGCCGTACTCCCCTTAAGGCTTTCAAAGACTCTCTCAGAGATGCCACCTTCAGTGAGCATCAGAATGTGCCCCAGTTTCTTCAAAACCTTCAGCACATTCTAGAGAGAGTCCACCGCTTTGCCCATGATAATCTATTGAAAGCCCAGGTGAGAATGAAGACTCATTACGACCAGACCAGCAAAGTAAGAAAATTCAAGCCGGGAGACTTCGTCCTTGCTTATTTCCCTATCCCAGGTTCACCTTTACAAAACAGATTTTCAGGACCCTACTGCGTCAAAGAGTGCAGGAATAATAATAATTATGTGATAGAGACTCCAGATAGGCGGCGGAAGACCCAGCTGTGCCACGTCAACCTCCTGAAGCAATATAATGGTACTCCTCCCACTGTCTTGACTAATTATTCCACATTCACAGAACCCTACATCCACAGTGAGACCTTCCCAGCTTCTCCTCCCGAAAGCACTGACAAGGAGTCAGCGCTTTCTAATTCCGAAATCCTTAATGATCTTCCCAAATACTTTCAGGATAATCATAGTGCACCTCTCGTCAAGATCTTCAGAGAACATCAAGAGTTGTTCAGAGATGATCCCCAAGAGTGTAATGTTACCCAGCACGACATCCAACTGCTCCCCGACACCCGGCCGATTCGTCAACCCTTCTACCGAATCAGCCCGAGCAAGAAGGAAGTCATGCGTGCTGAGGTGCAATACCTCTTGGATCATGGACTGGCTACACCTTGTGAGTCCCCCTGGGCCTCACCTTGTATCTTGGTGCCCAAACCCCAAGGTAAGGTGCGGTTGTGCACTGACTATCGAAAACTGAACTCTGTCACTGTCAAGGATGCTTACCCCTTGCCAAGGATAGATGACATCCTTGATGCCATTGGTAGTGCCCAGTACTTGTCCCAAGTGGACTTGCTTAAGGGGTACTATCAAGTGTGTCTAACGGAGCGCGCTAAAGAGATATCTGCCTTCATCACTCCTTTTGGACTTTTCAGATATGAACGCCTTCCTTTCGGACTATGTAATGCCCCGACCACCTTTCAAAGAGCTGTCAACCGTGTCATCCAGGGCTTGGATAACACATACGCCTACCTGGACGATATCGTCGTAGCCTCCAACTCCTGGAGTGAACATCTGCTCCAGCTGCGACGTCTGTTCTCCAAGCTCCTGACAGCCGGCCTCACCATCAACCTGGGCAAGTCCACTTTCGCGAAAGGTAAAGTGCGTTATCTGGGTCATGTTATTGGGAGTGGCAGCATAGCTCCGTTAGACTCGCACACTCAAGCCATCCTACAGTATCCACAGCCTACCACCAGGAAGCAGCTCCTGCGCTTCCTTGGTCTTGCCTCTTACTACCGTAGGTTTGTGAGGAATTTCAGTACAGTCGCCACACCTCTAATTCTATTAACCAGTCCCAAGCAACGGTATAATTGGACCATGCAGCAAACCGTTGCTTTCGAACAACTCAAATTCCTCCTCTGTTCTAACCCCATTCTCGCCTCTCCAGATATCACCAAGCCTTTCGTCCTTCATGTCGACGCCAGTGGTACCGGCGTTGGTGGTGTCCTGATGCAACTACGAGGCGAGGAGGTTCTACCTGTCAGCTACTACAGCTACAAACTGAAACCACACCAGAGGAACTACAGCACTATTGAAAAGGAGCTACTATCCATCGTCCTGAACCTCCAACACTTCGCTCCGTACCTACAAGGCGCCAGGTCTACCACCATCTTCTCAGACCACAACCCTCTCCGCTTCCTACATCAAGCCCAATTCACCAACCAGCGTCTTCTACGATGGGCTCTGTATTTACAAGACTTCAACCTGGAGATCCGCTATATCAAGGGTTCTGACAACACCATAGCCGATGCCCTCTCCAGAGTTTATGAAGTAGAAGCGACTCCATCCATTACTCCACCACATAACGACGTACTTCTTCCAGAACCGCAGGCTTCGGGGGAGAGTTGTGACGATAATCTCCTTCAAGAGATTGAGCCTGCTCTTCCCTCCAAAATTACGTCTTCACAACTATATAAAAGACTATGGAAGAAATGTCCAACAACGACAACAAACACCAGCAAGGCTTGCCAGGGTGAGCAGAAACGTATGCAACCAGCCACCTGTTCGAACTCCAACCACCAAACTACCCGTTGATCGCTACGACTCCGCTGATTGGTCGCCGGTCTGGCTGCACCTGCCTCGCCCCCCCCCCATACTACCCGATGTCTGGGGTCGCCCCAACATCAGTCTTCAGAATGTTCCGTGCTTTCGTAGCCAGCACTCCTCCCAGCTAGACGTTAGCGTGTACTGAGAGAGGTGGTGGCTTTAAGCCAATATTCCAGCACCTCCCACTTACTGTTGTGTTGCACTTCTTGTTATTTTGCCTTAACGTAACTTTTCATTGTGTCATTTAAGTATTCTTATTATTTTGATTCATTGATTTTATTATACATATTTGTTTGTCCATATTTTCATGTTTTATTTAACGTAATTAAAATTTCATTGTTAAAGTTTTACTTGTGTTTTGTGTGTCTTCTCCTTACCTTACCACAGACGAAGTTCCAGTTTTTCTATTTTTTTTTATAACTATGTGACGAGGCCATACCCCTAGCCTTAAACAGCCGAACACCAACGCGTTACCGTCACAATATATACATATATATATATATATATATATATATATATATATATATATATATATATATATATATATATATATATACATATATACATATATACATATATATATACATATATACATATATACATATATATATATACATATATACATATATATATATATATATATATATATATATATATATATATATATATATATATATATATATATATATATATATATATATATATATATATATATATACATATTGTGACGGTAACGCGTTGGTGTTCGGCTGTTCAAAAGCTAGGGGTATGGCCTCGTCACATATAGGAAAAAAAATAGAAAATCTGGAACTTCGTCTGTGGTAAGGGAAGGAGAAGACACACAAAACACAAGTAAATTTTAACAATGAAATTTTAATTACGTTAAAGAAAGCAAAGCATGAATAAAATGGACATACAAATTCGTATAATAAAATCAATCAAAGTAATAAGAATAATCAAATGACAAAATGAAAAGTTACGTTAAGACAAATGAACAAATAACAAGTGTGAAACAAGTAAGTAGGTGCCGGAATATTGGCATCAAGCTATCACTTCTCTTAGTACACGTAAGCCTTGGGGCTTAGTCTACCAACGAGACGTGTTAACCTGTCGAAAGCACGGGATATTCTGAAGACTGAGGTCGTGGCGGCCCCAGACATCAAGTAGTATGGTGGGTGGAGTGCAGTTGCAGCCGGACCTGCGGCCAATCAGCGATGAGCCGGCGACAAGACAGGTAGTTTGGCGGTTTGAGGTGGAGCAGGTGTTCCTGGCTGCATACGTTTTGCGCTCTGGCAAACCTTGCTGGTGTTGTCGTTGCTGGATTTTTCTTCCATAGTAGTTTTATATAGATGTATCGACGTATTTTTGGAGGGAAGAGCAGGCTCAATCTCTTGAAGGAGATTATCGTCACAACTCTCCCCCGAAGCCTGCGGTTCTGGAAGAAGTATGTCGTTATGTGGTGGAGTAATAGATGGAGTCGCTTCTACTTCATAAACTCTGGAGAGATCATCGGCTAAGATGTTGTCGGAATCTTGGTATAGTGTGTCTCCAGGTTGAATTTCTGCAGTTATCAAGCCCATAGTAGAAGACGTTGAGGTGAGAAGTGGGGGTGCTGCAGGAGGTGTAGGGTGGTGTGGTCCGTGTTGATGGTAGACCGAGCACTTTTCAGGTGTGGAGTGAAGTGCTGGAGCTTCAGGATGATGAAGAGTAGCTCCTTGCCAATTGTTCTGTAGTTCCTTCTAGCAGTAGTCGCGGACAGGTGTATTCTCCTCGCCTCGTTGCTGCATCACGACACCACCAACGTCGGTACCACTGGCGTCGACATGGAGGATGAAGGGCTTATCTGACGAAGTGAGAGTGGAATTAGGATAGGGCAAAGGAGCACGATTATTATCCTGAAAGTATTTGGGAAGATCATTAAGGATTTCGGAATTAGAAAGCGCTGACTCCTTGTCAGTGCTTTCGGGAGGAGAAGCTGGGAAGGTCTCACTGTGGATGTAGGGTTCTGTGAAGGTAGAACAGTTAATCAGGACAGTGGGAGGAGTACCATTATATTGCTTCAGGAGGTTGACGTGGCACAGCTGGGTCTTCCGCCGCCTATCTGGAGTCTCTATGACGTAGTTGTTATTTCTGCACTCTTTGACACGGTAGGGTCCTGAAAACCTGTTTTGTAAAGGTGAACCTGGGATAGGGAAGTATGCTAGAATGAAGTCTCCTGGCTTAAATTTTCGTACTTTGCTGGTCTGGTCGTAATGAGTCTTCATCTTCTCCTGGGCTTTCAATAGATTATCATGGGCAAAACGGTGGACTCTCTCTAGAATGTGTTGAAGGTTTTGAAGAAACTGGGGCACATTCTGATGCTCACTGAAGGTGGCATCTCGGAGAGAGTCTTTGAAAGTCTTAAGGGGAGTACGGCACTTACGGCCGTAGAGCATCTCATAAGGAGATACTCCTAGGGACTCATTGGGAAGACTTCTGTAAATACACATTATAAGGTCGATTTGATTATCCCAATCCTTAGAGGTTTCACTACAAAACTTTTTCAAGAGTGCTTTGATAGTCTGATGACTACGTTCAAGAGAACCCTGTGAAGCAGGATGATAGGGGCTGGACAATACCTGTTTGATGTTGAACTCCTCCAGTGTCCTTTTGAAGAGATCACTGGTGAAGTTGGTACCACAGTCGCTCTGAATCTCCCTGGGAAATCCGTATTGAGTGAAGATCTTCAATAGATGTTTTACAACCGTAGCAGCCGTGATGTTCTTCACTGGAACTGCTATGGGAAATCTGGTGGTAGGACACTGGATGGTTAAGATATAGGCGTTACCCGAACTGGTCCGAGGTAAAGGACCAACACAGTCTATTATGAGTCTGTGGAAAGGTTCTGCAGGCACCTGTATGGGAATCAGTGGCGCTCTGGGAATGGAGATGTTCGGTTTGCCTGCCATCTGACATGTATGACACTGTTTTACGTACTGTTTGACGCTATTTACCATACCTGGCCAGTAGTAGTCTTGACGAATTCCATGGTAAGTCTTGTTGAAGCCGTAGTGGGAGAGCGCTCCGTGGGCCAGGTGTAGAATAGTGGGCCGCAGGCTGGTAGGAATCACAAGTTGTTCGATGTTGGCCCAATCGTCCTCCTCCTTCAGTTTACTGGGTCTATATCTGCGGTAGAGCAAGTCGTTCTCTAGGAAGAACCCAGGAATACTGTCGGGTTGAGTCTCAGCCTGGAAAAACAATGGTGTTAAAGTAAGATCTTCCCTCTGCAACTTACGGAACTCCAACTTGGTCAGATGCGGGGGTAGTTTCTGAGGGTCTTGAGGGACAGCGGTAGCAGTAGAGTCAGCTGGCTGTGGACGTGCGGCTTGTGCACGGGTGGTCACGAGAACCGGAGGAGAAACTTCATCACTCTTGAACCTCTGCTGGAACATACGCTAGAATAGGGTTACTTGGCACAGAGTTACACACCTGGGGTTTGTCCATGACGATCAGGTTGGTCGGTTGCAGGTCTTCTGCCAAGTCGTTGCCTAGGAGAAGTTGCACTCCAGGCATGGGAAAAGGCTTTTCCCTGACGGCGACTTGGACTTCTCCGTTCACGTAGGGACAATCCAGGTGGACTCTGGCGAGAGGGTATGGAGTGGTAGCAGTGAGGTCAGTGATGAAGACAGTTTCTCCGGTGTAGGCGATGTTAGGCACAGCCAACTTCAAGATGATCGATTGAAGAGCCGCTGTGTCCCTCAAGATCTTCAATTTGAAACGTCTCTCCGGATTTGAACCGTTGGCAGAGACAGTTCCAGTATACAGGTGGTTACTGAAAAGAGAAAGATCATTAACATGAACACCAACATTCATTCATCACAGGCTTACCGGACTTAGGAGGAGTTGGTTTGGGTTTCTGTGGGTCAGTGGTTCCCTTGTATTGAGACTTACCACACTTGTCTATGGTATGTCCATAGAGTCTACAATACTTGCAGTACAATTGCGAGCCAGCTTGATCGGTGTTCACTTTCTCGTAACTGTACCACGACTTCTTACTGGAGGATGGTTCTGGTGTCAGCCGGTGGATGAGGCTGTAAGTGTCAGCCGACTTAGCACACTTCAGGTAGTCGGTTTCTTCTTTATCTGCTAAGTAGAGACGGACAGGAGGCGGCACACGCCTCAAGAATTCTTCAACTAGCATCAGGTTGACGAGTTCTGTAAAAGTAGAGACATGTGCTGTTTCCAGCCATTTCATGAAATACCTCCGTTTTGTGTTAGCAAACTCGAGGAAGGTAGTGGTACTTGCCTTCAGGTGGTCACGGAATTTCCTTCTATAGCTTTCTGTAGAGAGGAGGTAGGCGTCCAACACTGCTTGTTTCAGAGTCTGGTAGTCATTCTCAGACGCCAAAGTACTGAGTGTGACTGCAGCTCTACCTGTAAGATGGACTCTGAGAAGTGTGGCCCATTGAGTTGATTAGCAAGGGTTTCAAAGGTGGTGAAAAACACATCAACTTCTGCTTCTACAAAGGATGGCATTAACTTACTTGCATGCGATATATTAAAACTGACGGGAAGATTGACAGTAGCTTGCTGGCGTTGAGTGAAGTGTGAAGTTTCCAAGGCGATTTCGCGTTGACGACACTCTAGAGCCAGAGTCGCTTGTTGCTTGTCATGTTCGCGTTGCATCTCCAACTCGCGTTGTTTGGTTTCAAGCTGTACTCGTTCACGTTCACGGAGTATTGCAAACTCACGTTCCTTGAGGGCGATGTCACGTTCGTGTTCTTCTCTCCTCAAGGTAGCTTCGCGTTCTTGTTTTTCTCTCCTCAAGGTAGCCTCACGTTCGTGTTCTTCCCTTCGTATGGCAGCTGCTTCTCTTTGCTGCTCACGTTCAATCTTGGCCAGCTCTAGTTTGAGTTTCATCGTCGCCAAATCAGTTTTATCTGCAATATAGTAAGTTTCATGAGTTTCAGAGTCTATCTTACCTTGTTCTAAGAAATGATCCAGCAACAGATTGTGTATTTCACTCTTGTTGGCTTGGTAGGGAACTGTTAGTTGATACTCATGTGCAAGAGTTTGTAATTCAGTCTTTTTGGCATGACTTAAAGTCCCTATTGCACCTGCTGGATCTGCACGGAAAGCTTGGAGACGAAACATGGTGAAATTAGCAAATAAAGGTACAACGAATATTCAGTTATAGTGAATGTCAGAAACAGGACAACGTGGCAACTGGTACCTATCCTGTGGGATCTTTAACAATTAAAGTTAAGTACAAGATGTTAAATGATTAATTTAAATCAAGGGCGCAGGAAATCTTGTACCCGGTACTCATGTAAGAGGATAAGGGCAAGAAAATCCTACCAACAAATGAAACAGAGTTTCGAAAACAAATGAAACAGTTAATTGCCTCAAAAGTAAAATTGGTAGTCCAAGGATGTAGGCATACCTTGCCGAGTCTCTATAGGACATAAAGCAAGTTTTTCCTACTGAATTTAATATGATACTTACAGAATTAGCGAACTTTTGTGCTCTGAAAAAGTAAGCTAATTCCCTACCGTTGTATGTATCATCATCTCTGACTGACGTGTAGGGGTGCGAGGTGTCAACTGGTGACGAGAACTGCTGCTGAGGTCCCAATTCAGCAACTAAAGTTCGAGCTAGAGGAACTATGGCCCTCTTTGTCCTCCTACAGTCAGATTGCAGAAGATTGGGTGCACTTGACCCGGGGCAGACCACAGTACCAAGGTACCAATATGATGATCTGTCAAAAATGAGAAATATCCAAGGGACAAAGATGGTAAACACGAGTAATAACACGGAGGGAGAGATGACCAATTAAGAGTATGACTGAGGCCTACAGTCACCACGTAATCCAAAGTTGTCTCACCTTCACCATATGTTACTCTCGTAATGCACAATACACCGCACCATATAAAAATGAAATTGAATATGAAAAATAGTAAAAGCTACGTTAACAAAGTTAAATACGCTTACCATAAATTACCACTTGGCACCAGTACCTGAGTGAAGCTCCTAGGACAGGCCCCCATATAATATGTGACGGTAACGCGTTGGTGTTCGGCTGTTCAAAAGCTAGGGGTATGGCCTCGTCACATAGAATTAAAAAAAATAGAAAAATCTGTAACTTAGTCTGTGGTAAGGTAAGGAGAAGACACACAAAACACAAGTAAATTTTAACAATGAAATTTTAATTACGTTAAAGAAAGCAAAGCATGAATAAAATGGACATACAAATTCGTATAATAAAATCAATTAAAGTAATAAGACTAATCAAATGACAAAATGAAAAGTTACGTTAAGACAAATGAACAAATAACAAGTGTGAAACAAGTAAGTAGGTGCCGGAATATTGGCATCAAGCTATCACTTCTCTTAGTACACGTAAGCCTTGGGGCTTAGTCTACCAACGAGACGTGTTAACCTGTCAAAAGCACGGGATATTCTGAAGACTGAGGTCGTGGCGGCCCCAGACATCAAGTAGTATGGTGGGTGGAGTGCAGTTGCAGACGGACCTGCGGCCAATCAGCGATGAGCCGGCGACAAGACAGGTAGTTTGGCGGTTTGAGGTGGAGCAGGTGTTCCTGGCTGCATACGTTTTGCGCTCTGGCAAACCTTGCTGGTGTTGTCGTTGTTGGATTTTTCTTCCATAGTAGTTTTATATAGATGTATCGACGTATTTTTGGAGGGAAGAGCAGGCTCAATCTCTTGAAGGAGATTATCGTCACAATATATACATATATATATATATATATACATATATACATATATATATATACATATATACATATATATATACATATATACATATATATATACATATATACATATATATATACATATATACATATATACATATATATATACATATATGCATATATACATATATATATATATATATACATATATACATATATATATATATACATGTCGTACCTAGCAGCCAGAACGCACTTCTAAGCCTACTATGCAAGGCCCGATTTGCCTAATAAGTCAAGTTTTCCTGAATTAATATATTTTCTCTAATTTTTTTCTTATGAAATGATAAAGCTACCAATTTCATTATGTATGAGGTCAAATTTATTTTATTGGAGTTAAAATTAACGTAGATATATGACCGAACCTAACCAACCCTACCTAACCTAACCTATCTTTATAGGTTAGGTTAGGTAGCCTAATAAGGTAGGTTAGGTTAGGTAGTCGAAAAACCATTAATTCATGAAAACTTGGCTTATTAGGCAAATTGGGCCTTGCATAGCAGGCTGAGAAATGCGTTCTGGCTACTAGGTACGACATACATATATTATATATATATATATATATATATATATATATATATATATATATATATATATATATATATATATATATATATATATGTCGTACCTAATAGCCAGAACGCACTTCTCAGCCTACTATTCAAGGCCCGATTTGCCTAATAAGCCAAGTTTTCATGAATTAATGTTTTTTCCTCTACCTAACCTACCTAACCTAACCTAACCTAGCTTTTTTTGGCTACCTAACCTAACCTTACCTATAAATATAGGTTAGGTTAGGTTAGGTAGGGTTGGTTAGGTTCGGTCATATATCTACGTTAATTTTAACTCCAATAAAAAATATTGACCTCATACATAGAAAAAAGGGTTGCTTTATCATTTCATAAGAAAAAAATTATAGTAAATATATTAATTCAGGAAAACTTGGCTTATTAGGCAAATCGGGCCTTGAATAGTAGGCTGAGAAGTGAGTTCTGGCTACTAGGTACGACATATATATATATATATATATATATATATATATATATATATATATATATATATATATATATATATATATATATATATATATATATATA
>NC_091227.1:4651447-4653947 GCF_040958095.1 Procambarus clarkii
GTGGTAAGGTAATGAGAAGACACACAAAACACAAGTAAATTTAACAATGCGATTTTAATTACGTTAGAAAAAGCAAAACATGAATAAAATGGACATACAAATTCGTATAATAAAATCAATCAATCAAAAATAATTAGAATAATCAAATGACAAAATGAAAAGTTACGTTAAGACAAGTGAGTAATAACAAGTGTATAACAAACAATGTAAATATTGGTGCAGGAATATTGGCTTTAAGCTACCACCCTCTTAGTACACGTAAGCTACAGCTTAGTCTACCAACGAGACGTGTTATCCTGATGAAAGCACTGGATATTCTGAGAGCGGTAGGTCGTGTGGCCCCAGACATCAGGTAGTGTGGGGGGGGGGAGGGAGGCAGGTGCAACTGGACACGCAGCCATCAGCGATGAGCAAGCGACAGACAGGTAGTTTGGCGGTTCGAGGTGGAGCAGGTGTTCCTGGCTGCATACGTTTTGCGCTCTGGCAAACCATTGCTGGTGTAGTTGTTGGATATTTCTTCCATACTAGTTTTATATAGATGTATAGCGACGTATTTTGGAGGGAAGAGCAGGCTCAATCTCTTGAAGGAGATTATCGTCACAACTCTCCCTGAAGCCTGCGGTTCTGGAAGAAGTACGTCGTTCTGTGGTGGAGTAATAGATGGAGTCGCTTCTACTTCATAAACTCTGGAGAGGGCATCGGCTATGATGTTGTCAGAACCCTTGATATAGGGATCTCCTGGTTGAAATCTTGTAAATACAAAGCCCATCGTAGAAGACGCTGGTTAGTGAATTGGGCTTGATGTAGGAAGCGGAGAGGGTTGTGGTCTGAGAAGATGGTGGTAGACCTGGCGCCTTGTAGGTACGGAGCGAAGTGTTGGGGTTCGGACGATGGATAGTAGCTCCTTTTCAATAGTGCTGTAGTTCCTCTGGTGTGGTTTCAATTTGTAGCTGTAGTAGCTGACAGGTAGAACCTCCTCGCCTTGTTGTTGCATCAGGACACCACCAACGCGGTACCACTGGCGTCGACATGAAGGACGAAAGGATTGGTGATATCTGGTGAGGCGAGAATGGGATTAGAACAGAGGAGGAATTTGAGTTGTTCGAAAGCAACGGTTTGCTGCATGGTCCAATTATACCGTTTCTTGGGACTGGTTAATAGAATTAGAGGTTGTGGCGACTGTACTCAAATTCCTCACAAACCTACGGTAGTAGGAGCAAGACCAAAGAAGCGCAGGAGCTGCTTCCTGGTGGTAGGCTGTGGTACTGTTGGATGGCTTGAGTGTGTGAGTCTACGGAGCTAGGCTGCCACTCCCAACAACATGACCCAGATAACGCACTTTACCTTTCGCGAAGGTGACTGCCCAGGTTGATGGTGAGGCCGGCTGTCAGGAGCTTTGAGAACAGACGTCGCAGCTGGAGCAGATGTTCACTCCAGGTGTTGGATGCTACGACGATATCGTCCAGGTAGGCGTATGTGTTATCCAAGCCCTGAATGACACGGTTGACAGCTCTCTGAAAGGTGGCCGGGGCATTACATAGTCCGAAAGGAAGGCGTTCATATCTGAAAAGTCCAAAAGGATGATGAAGGCAGATATCTCTTTAGCGCGCTCCGTTAGACACACTTGATAGTACCCCTTAAGCAAGTCCACTTGGACAAGTACTGGGCACTCAATGGCGTCAAGGATGTCATCTATCCTAGGCAAGGGGTAAGAATCCTTGACAGTTACTTTATTGAGTTTTCGATAGTCAGTACATAACCGCACCTTACCTTGGGGTTGGGCACCAAGATACAGGGTGAGGCCCAGGGGGACTCACAAGGTGTAGCCAGTCCATGATCCAAGAGGTACTGTACCTCAGCCGCATGACTTCCTCTTGCTCGGGCTGATTCGGTAGAAGGGTTGACGAATCGGCCGGGTGTCGGGGAGCAGTTGGATGTCGTGCTGGTAACATTACACTCTTGGGGGTCATCTCGGAACAACTCCTGATGTTCTCTGAAGATCTTGACAAGAGGTGCACTAGGATTATCCTGAAAGTATTTGGGAAGATCATTAAGGATTCGGAATTAGAAAGTGCTGACTCCTTGTCAGTGCTTTCGGGGGAGAAGCTGGGAAGGTCTCACTGTGGATGTAGGTTCTGTGAGGTAGAATAATTGATTAGGACAGTGGGAGGAGTACCATTATATTGCTTCAGGAGGTTGACGTGGCACAGCTGGGTCTTCCGCCGCCTATCTGGAGTCTCGATAACGTAGTTGTTTATTTCTGCACTCTTTGACGCGGTTAGGGTCCTGAAAACCTGTTTTGTAAAGGTGAACCTGGGATAGGGAAGTATACAGGATCAAGTCTCCCGGCTTAAAATTTTCTTACTTTGCTGGTCTGGTCGTAATGAGTCTTCATCCTCTCTTGGGCTTTCAATACGATTATCATGGGCAAAACGGTGGACTCTCTCTAGAATGTGTTGAAGGTTTTGAAGAAACTGGGGCACATTCTGATGCTCACTGA
>NC_091227.1:4661447-4720321 GCF_040958095.1 Procambarus clarkii
AGAAAAGGCAGCTTCCCATCCTTTTCCGTCTCGTAAGTGAAACGCAGCACGGAACTCTGCTCAAATGCCTCCTTCAGCTCCTGCAGATGTCTGACATCAGGTACCTGTGTAAAAATGTCGTCAACATACCTGCAGTATATGGCCGGTTTCAAGTTCATGTCGACTAAGACTTTTTGCTCGATGGTACCCATGTAGAAGTTTGCAAACAGGACACCTAGGGAGAACCCATAGCGACCCCATCTACTTGCTTATACATGTGCCCATCCGGGCTCAAGAAGGGTGCCTCTTTAGTACAAGCTTGGAGTAGTTTCCTCAGAATACTTTCTGGCATGTCAAGAGGAGTACAGGCTGGATCACGATACACTCTGTCGGCTATCATTCCGATTGTCTCGTCCACAGGTACGTTGGTAAACAGCGAGTTTACCAACGTACCTGTGGACGAGACAATCGGAATGATAGCCGACAGAGTGTATCGTGATCCAGCTTGTACTCCTCTTGACATGCCAGAAAGTATTCTGAGGAAACTACTCCAAGCTTGTACTAAAGAGGCACCCTTCTTGAGCCCGGATGGGCACATGTATAAGCAAGTAGATGGGGTCGCTATGGGTTCTCCCCTAGGTGTCCTGTTTGCAAACTTCTACATGGGTACCATCGAGCAAAAAGTCTTAGTCGACATGAACTTGAAACCGGCCATATACTGCAGGTATGTTGACGACATTTTTACACAGGTACCTGATGTCAGACATCTGCAGGAGCTGAAGGAGGCATTTGAGCAGAGTTCCGTGCTGCGTTTCACTTACGAGACGGAAAAGGATGGGAAGCTGCCTTTTCTAGATGTAACAGTCATGGAAAAGGGCGGAGGTTTCCACACTGCAGTCTACACAAAGGAAACAAACATAGGAATGTGCCTAAATGCCAACAGCGACTGCCCTGACAGGTACAAGAGGAGTGTTGTTAACGCATACGTCGACCGTGCTCTCAGCCACAGCTCAGAATGGAAGCAAGTCGACGAAGAACTCTGTAGGGTAAGGCAGGTTCTAGTCAATAACGGCTTCTCCAATGGTTTCATCGAAGACATCATAAGAAGGAAAGTGAAAAGCCATGCAACCTCCGAAGAGACAACTAACACAACACCTATACCCCCTATTAGACTATTTTACAGGAACTTCTTTTCCACAGCTCATAAAACAGAGGAAAGGGTCCTGAAAGATATTGTTAATAGAAACGTTATCCCTACAGACAAAAATCAGAGGATACAACTGACGATTTACTATAAAACCAGAAAAACGGCCAGCCTACTCATGAGAAACTCTCCAGACACGAAACAGAACGCTTTAAAAGAGACTAACGTCGTCTATGCCTTCAAATGCCCACTTGGGGACTGTAAGCTCCAAAAAACCCAGTATATAGGCAAGACAACAACATCTCTTTCTAGGCGTTTAACGATGCATAAACAACAGGGCTCCATTAAGGAACATATAATCTCTTCCCATAACCAAACCATCGCCAGAGAAATCCTAGTAAACAACACAGAAATCATCGATAGATACAGCGATAGCAGGCGGCTCGACGTTTGCGAGGCACTACACATCAAGAAGTCAACACCAGCAATCAACAGCCAATTATTGCACAACTATATTCTACCCACCTCAAGACTCCGCTCCAATATAGAAGCATCAAGAAATATGGACCAATAGGCTTTCTACAAACACTTCTATTCAATATCCATTGTTTCGTGTTCTGTCTTGTGTTGATACTTTTAATACCCTATTAATATCCTCTAATGCCACATCATCCTTCCCACCTTACTCAAATGTAATGCCACATCACCCTTCCCACCTCACTCAAATGTAGATATAAAATCAGGGAAACGCAAGTTCTAATCAGTTGTGTATTTGTGAAGTCTTTGAAAATGTAATAAGTTTTACGAAACGCGCCCGTGTCGCGTCAGACTAGAAATAAAAATGAATTTTGGAGAAGTGATTTTTGATTTACCTCCAACAGTGAAGCATAATGTACGAAAGATTGAGAAAATTCGTGTTAGAATTATTAATCTTACTTTTTCGGTCATATTTAATAAAATATATATATATATATATATATATATAATATATATATATATATATATATATATATATATATAATATATATATATATATATATATATATATTATATATATAAATATATATATATATAATATATATATATAATGTATATAATATATATATAATATATATAATATATATATATATATATATTATATATATTAATATATATATAATATATAATAATATATATATATAAATATATAATAATATATATAATATATATAATAATATATATATATATAAATATATAATAATATATATATAATATATATATATATAATATATATATAATATATATATAATATATATAATAATATATATATATATATATATAATATAATATATATATATAATATATATAATATATATATATATATATATAATAATATATATAATATATATATATATATATATATATATATAAATATATATATATATATATATATATATATATATATATATATATATATTATATATATATATATATATATATATATATATATATATATATTATGTACTCGCCTCGTTGTACTCACCTAGTTGTGTTTGCGGGGGTTGAGCTCTGGCTCTTTGGTCCCACCTCTCAACCGTCAATCAACAGGTGTACAGATTCCTGAGCCTATCGGGCTCTATCATATCTACACTTGAAACTGTGTATGGAGTCAGCCTCCACCACATCACTTCCTAATGCATTCCATTTGTCAACCACTCTAACACTAAAAAAGTTCTTTCTAATATCTCTGTGGCTCATTTGGGCACTCAGTTTTCACCTGTGTCCCCTTGTGCGTGTTCCCCTTGTGTTAAATAGACTGTCTTTATCTACCCTATCAATTCCCTTCAGAATCTTGAATGTGGTGATCATGTCCCCCCTAACTCTTCTGTCTTCCAGCGAAGTGAGGTTAAATTCCCGTAGTCTCTCCTCGTAGCTCATACCTCTCAGCTCGGGTACTAGTCTGGTGGCAAACCTTTGAACCTTTTCCAGTTTAGTTTTATCCTTGACTAGATATTGACTCCATGCTGGGGCTGCATACTCCAGGATAGGCCTGACATATGTGGTATACAAAGTTCTGAATGATTCTTTACACAAGTTTCTGAATGCCGTTCGTATGTTGGCCAGCCTGGCATATGCCGCTGATGTTATCCGCTAGATATGTGCTGCAGGAGACAGGTCTGGCGTGATATCAACCCCCAAGTCTTTTTAATTCTCTGACTCCTGAAGAATTTCCTCTCCCAGATGATACCTTGTACCTGGCCTCCTGCTCCCTACACCTATCTTCATTACATTACATTTGGTTGGGTTAAACTCTAACAACCATTTGTTCGACCATTCCTTCAGCTTGTCTAGGTCTTCTTGAAGCTTCAAACAGTCCTCTTATTTTTTAATCCTTCTCATAATTTTAGCATCGTCCGCAAACATTGAGAGAAATGAATCGATACCCTCTGGGAGATCATTTACATATATCAGAATCAAGATAGGACCGAGTACAGAGCCCTGAGGGACTCCACTGGTGACTTATCGCCAATCGGAGGTCTCACCCCTCACAGTAACTCTCTGCTTCCTATTGCTTAGTAGTAAGTAATTATCAAAAGAAGGCACCAAACCGGGAAGGCTATGTAGCACCATCAAATATGCAAAATAAACAGTGGGCGCTAAATATCACCAAGGATGCCAATACGAGAACAAAAACGCATAAGGTTAACGATATCAAAAGTATCCGAGTCACCAAGAATTCTATCGAGGGACAGGCGACCACGAGGGGCGGTCGGAAAGCAAGACACACGCTCGTCCTGGAAGTCAGGACATTCAAGAAGGACATGCACGACCGTACGAGGGACAATGCAACTAGGACAATAAGCAGCAGGGCGGCGCTCCATCAAGTGATCATAGGTTAAGCGAGTATTGTGGGACATTTGGGGCTTGACTCTATTTATTTAAATATTAATGTAATGAAATTCTATTACGAAGGACCACCCGCTTTTATAGTAAAGAGGGAAACTAAGAAAATATGATCATTAGAAAATTCCTAGATGAACCAGTAACTATGGATAAAATACTAGAGAATATGATCACTTATATAATTAATGGGCTGTATAATTTAACTGAATCAAAGCCTCAAACACCTACATTGGGGGGTTATTACTGGAACTTCATATATGTCCAGGAACTAGTGTGGTTCGTGCACCAGTCCATTATGCAATAATCTAATCCTATGACCAATTATAGAATCATTATATTTATCACCAATAAGAACATAGATTATAAACATGAGAAATTATTAATTATAATAAACACATGTCAATCCAAAGAAACTGTGCTCTGCATGAATAAGACTACAGATAATGGAATTTAAGGAATACGGAAAATGTCTTAGCTTGAAGACGATTTCCAAGAAGTCGGTTACGACTCATCCTAGGAATCTCCTGGACTCATCATGGAACACTGGGAGATGATTAACACGGGAAATGACAGCTCGGAGAATTCTTCACACACGCTGTAAATCAAATTATATTCAGTAGCAACAGATTAAGCTGCTAGACATCTATGTTCAAGAAAATTAAATTAAATAATGAAGGTAAATAATAACCTGTGGTTTTTTATAGACGCTCTGCGTAACGACAAGCTACCCAGCTATAACCCCCTCCTAGATGATGCATCAAATAAGAATAAAGGTACTTAGCTAAAAGGGCACTGTGAAAGTTAAGGCTTGCCAAAGTTCGCGTCCTAGGTTCAGGCGTCGTTGTAACGAACACGTGGTGTCTAGCCTAGCCTAGATGTTGACGCGCTTCACTGGCCGGTCACGTTGGGCTACACGGAACCAAATTTAACAGGTTCCTGGCCGAATGTCAAATTAAATCTCTTGACAATTCAACACGTTGTGTAAAGTGACACTGACACCAGCTAAGTTATTGTCTGCAAAGGTTCTTCACACCTCACTGTGGCGACTTTCATCTGGAGCTCTTGGTGGCATCTACCCTGGTGGCTGGGGTAATGGCATCTCTCTCTGAGCGCGTCGCCTCGTGTACTTGTCTCCTCTGCCCCGCGTCCCGCGTTTGATACACAAATTATTTACTACGGATATTATCATTTCTCGCAGTTGTGATTGAAATGCTCGGATAAGGACGGGTTTATTATTCAGAGGAGTTAAATATTATTATTTGCCCGTTTTACGATGGTAAACGAGCAATGGAGACGAATTAAAGTCTCTCCAGGGCATTCACGCCTGACGTTAAATTTATTACCAGATAAGTTATAACTATAAACCCTCTATTTGGCATTAGTTGGGGATCAGTTTATCTGTAAATAATTATCACGCAGAACACCGTTGTTTTATAGAGAATCAAAATCAATTCTCAGACACACTGGATATTGTTGTGTTTATTATAATGGAATCTGACGCAATACTGGCATCTGGTGACGTAAGAATTCTAGCCTTATTGTACAGATGTAATTATTAGTACATGTGAACTCTATGTTTGGTTAATTTTAATCACTACAATGATTAGTAGATTTAGTAATAATTAATGAGAATACAACAGTGTTGTATTTAGTGTTGGAAATTTCCAACATAACTCCGGGGGGGAGAGTTTTAGGGTCGCAGTGTAATGTGGAGTACTGACACACCTATCCCGAAGTTGGTATTAATATTAGTATATTAGTATGTTAGTACACACATAACGAATGTCCCGTATTTGTCAAGGACATACAAGAAACTTAAGTCTTGCTGATTTCATGTTAAATGGAACATGTTATTATGAATTACCTAAAGTTGATAATTAAGAAAGCTTACAATAACTCTGAGACTGGTGTCGCTATGACATGTAATGTGTATGTTACAAATCTCTAAGTCTGCAAACTCTCAGGTACTCTAGATGAATAATGTTATTTATAGCCTATACAACAATTAAAGATTTAAATCACACAATTCAAACAACAGAATCTACTGTGATGGGAATGTCCTGGGTCATAGTGACTTGTAATGGTTTGTTACTTGACATCACACACCACAGTATCATCATAGTTATCTAAATTGGATGTAAAAGGAATTACTCTTGGTCAGAGCTGTAATAGGCTTGCAGTTTCCGCTTACATTGTTGAGCAGCAGCTCTAGTGGGGCAGTTGCTCGGAGGATCAGAATTACTGTCCTCGGAAACTACTGGAGAAACTGGATCTGGTTGATGTTCTCGCTCAGCCAATTCAAGAGGAACCAGCTTCTCTAAAGTTTTTAGAGTAGTGTTGCCTCGGCATAAAACTTTCACTACTCTCAGGACACCTTGATGATCTGGATGAATGGCAACAATTTTGCCTATGGGCCACTCTGACCTTGGTCCATCACTGTCGACTAGTACTAGGCCCCCTGGTTTTAGTTGCACTTTATTATAAGGACTCGAAGCTCCGTAGTGGTACTCTCGTAGAGCTGTGAGGTACTCTCGAGTCCACACCTCATTCCACCTGTTAATAACTCTTGAGAGATGCTGGTAGCTTTCCACCAAGTCACCTCTGGTCACATGTGACGGGTCTACGGGGTCCTCTTCGGCTAAAGGGATGAGAGGGCTCAGTAGACTTCCATGGATCAAGTGTGAGGGACTCAGAGGCTCTCTCTGGGTGAAATCATCAGACAGGTATGTTAATGGGCGGTTATTGACTCGCGCCTCGATTTCCACAACAATGGTTGGAGTTCGGAGTAACTGACCTTTTGTCTGTGTAAAGTTTTTCTTAAACACTTCTTGACTGTGCCTATCATTCGCTCATAGAACTCACTTTGCCAAGGAGCTCTTGGTGCTATAAATTTTCAGTGACATTGTCGTCTCTGCAGGACTGACTGTACTTCTGGATGGTTCCAGACTTCTCGTAGACAAGCTTCTCCTGCCACAAAATTGGACCCATTGTCCGATATCATTAATTTGGGACAAGATCTGCGAGCAGCAAATCTGCGGAAGGCCTGGATGAAGGCTTCGGCACTCATATCTGAAGTCACTTCTAAATGTACGCCTCTGGTTGTAGCACACGTAAAGAGACAAATGTATGCTTTCACTGGTATCTTGTCTGGGTTGCCAGTGAGAAGTAAGACTCCTGTGTAATCAACACCAGTGGTTTCAAAAGGACGAAGATGAACCACTCTTTCTTCAGGGAGTGGTGGAGGTCCTGGGTAAGGACATACTCTAGCATCGTATCTTTTACAGATTACACAGAATTTAATTATTGACTTGACTGTCTGACGACCTTGAGGAAGCCAGTACCTTTGTCTAAGGTCGGTGAGAGTATCTAACACTCCACCATGTAAAGTACCATATTGATGGTGATGTAAAACAAGAAGTTTAGTGATGATGTGGTGGCGAGGTAGAAGAATTGGATTCTTTGTGTCCAGATCAATTTTTGCATGAAGCAAACGTCCTCCACATCTTAGTATATTATGAGTGTTGGCATCATACCAGATACCTAGAGACCTAGTTAATTTATCTGGAAGATTTTCATATTCGCTTCCATATGTCTCTTGTTGTGCACGTTTGATCCAGTAGAGGATAGGATTGGGAAACTTATGTCGAATTCCTATCTTAGCAAGAAAGTCAAACACATGTGCAGTCACTCTTAATAACTTAGTTAAGTTAGAATAATTGTGAGGATTAATGGCTAAGATTCGTTGAGGTTCTGGTTCTATCATAGGAGTGGTGATATTGGTCACTATGACTTGTGGCTTTTGTTTGGGCCACTGACCACCAACAAGCCATGAAGGTCCATTGAACCACAGCGAAGACTTGATAAGTTGTTTTATCGTTAACCCTCGAGATAAATAATCTGCAGGATTGTCCTTAGTAGGAACATGTCTGAATTTATATCCAGCAGATAACTCATGAATTTCCCTAACACGATTACTGACGTAGGGAGTCTTGTTGTTGTTGTTTCTTACCCATTGTAAGACTGCCTCGTTGTCTGACCACACGACAATCTCACCAAAGTGGATATTACTGAGTGTCTTTGTCAGGCAATGAGCCAATCTCACTCCCACCAGCAATGCAGTCAACTCCATTTGAGGTAAAGATCTCTTCTTAATGGGAGCAACTCTTGCTTTAGATGTGAGCAAAATTGATTGTGCACTATTAACTAAGCAGGCTACTGCGCCGTATGCTTTGCCAGAGGCATCGCAGAAAACGTGCAAATTGGTGGGTAAGTTTGGTCCTGAAGCATTACGAGGAAATTTCAAAACACCTAACTGATTAAAATCCGTTGAGAGTATCTGCCATTTAGCTTGTAACTCACTTGGTAACGGATCATTCCATCCCATATGTTTCTGCCAGCACTCCTGCATTAGGAGTTTGCCCCTTATTAATATAGGACTAAGTAAGCCTAAAGGGTCAAATGGTTGACTGACAAACGAGAGCAGTGTTCTCATGGTAAGGGTTGAGTTATCAGTTTGTACTGACTTGACATTCATCTCGTCAGTACTGGTGTTCCATTCCACGCCTAGAACCTTTAATTGATTGGGTACCTGATAACCTGGAAATTCTTTCTCGATTACCTGGTTGAGTAATTCATTATTTGAGGCCCATGACTGTAGTGGCATATTGGCTCCTAATAGTTCACGGTTAGCCTCATGGTAGATTTCTACCAAATTAGTTTGATCATTAGTTGTTCCCTGGAAATTGTCGACATACAAGTTGTCGCTATTGTCTGCCTTATATGGGCTGTTTGATTTCCTCAAATGTGTGTCTAATGTTGCTTGCAAAAGAAACGGTGAGGACGTAGCTCCGAATAATACTGAGGCAAAACGATATGTGATGATATCACTGTTAGGATCCAGTGGGTCCTTAATCCAGAGGAACTTTGTGTAGTTACGATCTTCCTCCTGCAAACCTTCTCGGAGGAAAGCTTTGCTGATATCAGCAGTATAGGCGAAAATACCAGTGCAAAATCGTAACAGCACATCATGTAGCCTTTGTGTTAGGCTAGGTCCCGTTTGGAGACATTCATTTAAAGACACACTGCTTGGCTTTACTTTAGCACTACAATTAAAGACAATACGAATAGGTGTTGTCAATGAGTCTTTCACCACAGCATGATGAGGTAAATAATGACATATTTTTCGGTCATCGTTATCAACAACTTCAATAAATTTACTGTCAAGTTGCTGTTGGATGAGTTGATGATACATGTTCAGTTTGTCTGGCTGCTTCTGTAGTCGTGCTAATTGAGACTGCAATTGTGAGGCTGCCATCAAATAATTAACTGGAAGTTGTGGATGATTCAACTTCCATGGGAGTCTTACCCAGTATTGTTTATTTTCATAGACAACTGTATCCAGATATTGCTGGTAAGTCCACATATCAGGACTTGGTTGTTCAGGGACAATACCTAAAGTGTCTAAATCCCACAAACGATGTACAGGTGGATCAGACTCAATATCTTCAGATATCTCTCTGAAACGTAGGGGTGACTGTTCCAAGCCTAGTCACGCCACTATTATGTTATTAGATTGTTGGTTTGTTGACGCTGGATTTTGTCGGAAAAGCACCGGTCCCGTAAGCAATTTGCCTCCAGCAGACGACAACAAATTCATTCCGTGTTGTCTGGTACATCCAGTTATAAATTTGTAATAATGATCCGCGCCTATAAGTATTCCAACATCAGTGAGGCAGTCAGAATTTATTTTGTAATCTGCTAGCCTCATGCGGTTTTGTCTAAGATGTCTCGCAGTGCGAGCTAAACCTGTGACCTGTAGGTCTGTAGGAAGTTTATCTACTACTACCGCTTGTATTGGACTAGTGGAAGATCCGAGTCTCACTAATACCTTAACTACTTGGTATTCACGAGGTCCACTATTGGTCAAGAAACCAGAAATATTTAACCTCACACTTTTGGCAGGTTTTAAATTTAACTTATCTACTAACTGTTGTGTAATGAAGGTTTTCTGTGATCCTTGATCAAAAAGACCTCTAGTGTTAACTCTAGATCTTCGGTTTATTAGTCTAAGTTGAGCTGTAGGCAGAGTGGTATTATTGCCTGACTCAGTAGCAAGTACATTTATTTCTTGATGCACTTTGCAATATTGCACTGCGGTAGAATTCGTGGAATTCTCCCCAGTGGTCATGGTTGGTGTAGAAGATTTTCTACATAAGGCGTAGTGATGTACACCTTGGTTGCATCTGTTGCAGGAACGTAGCTGCCCTACACATTTTTTGGGATCATGAGAGCCCATGCACTTGGTGCACTTGTGTATCTCTTGCAACCTTTTAATCCTAGTATTATAAGTAGGATAAACAGAGCATTGGTAGGTGGCATGTCCTTGATTACAAAACAGACACCTTCTCTGGTTAATTGACTTGGCCTCTTTAGTAGACAAGTCATTGGTTATCTCAGAAGGAGACACCGAATAAGTACCCACATTTCCACTTCTTTTCCCAGTGGATGGAGTAGTCTTGGATTTATATTTACTAGACTTATTCAAAGCCTGTTTAGGTTTGACTGAAGTGTCAGTATTAGTTGGTTTAGACTCGGGTTTAATTTTATCATGAGTCTTCAACCTGTTAACCGTTATTCTCAATCCCTCGAATATTTGATCAAGAGTAAGAAACTCGGTATTATAGTGTGAGCAGAGCTCTGTTAAGACATTTCGAGGTAATTTCCTCTGCAAAAGTAACTTGATTGACCATTCTGAAGCTGGTATGTTAACTTTAGTACCTAAGGCCTTTACTAGAGACTCTACTTCTAGTCTGAAGCTTTGAAGTGACTCTGGTCTACTATTTGGTGCATTCAGATCTAGCAATTGGTAATAGAGGGTAGCTATACTCAACTCCTTGTTGCAATAGTTTAACTTCAACAGTTTTATAGCTTCCTCATAATTACTCTCATTGAGAGTTAGGTTATGTATGACCCTTTTAGCCTCTCCTTTGAGAAGACTAAGCAGGTATGAGAATTTAGAAACCTTGTCAAGAGACGGTTTCTTATGTATATGAACTTCAAATGAAGTCCAAAAATTGTCCCAATTTTCTGTATCTAATCCTGAAAATGTATGTAAGTCTAAAGTAGGTAAACGAACCTCTGGTAGTTGGTTATTGAATTGAGACCCTGTGTTACTGGTATTGGATCCAGATTGTTTTGCTAATTTAGATAGCATGTAAAGTTTATCTTGAGTCTCATCTTCATACTGGGAGATATCGTCTACAATTTGACTTACTTCCTCAGGATCAGTCTCTGTGGTATTCAGTAGAGTAAGATAAGACTGACTTGCAGACTTAACTTGATCAAATTTCAGATCAGCTACTCTTACTGATGTCTCTAAGTGATAAGAGTCAATGGGAGTATCTTTAGATAAGCTCTCAGCCTTGTTAATTAGTCTGGTCAAATGACCTTTAAGGCCAATGTAGGTTCTCCTTAATTGTTCAGGAGTAGCCATGTTGGGCTTGGGTCCAAACTTCATGGAATTAGTATATGTATCACTAATGAAGCTTGGGTACTTTTTCATTAGTTGACAAGTAACATTAAATGTATAGCCTAATTTAATGTGGCTAACTTATACTCTACCTCACTTGAGGTTAAATGTACCTACCTACCTAACAACAAGTAGCTAGATATTTTGTGCACTGTCTGAACTTCACCATTAGTTCTCGTCCGGTTAGCTCTTCTATATCACCATCAGAGGTAATGGAGATTATCCAGCAATACACAAAATAGATACATAAAATAATGAGTACAAGAGAAATATTATGGAGACACTCCAATCAGAGTTCTCAAAATTTAATCCCACCCTGTTTAGGGTCAGCACAAATAGTATAATACATACACTACTGACTAGCTTAAATCTAGTCGTAATAATTCCTACCTAAGAACTATAAATTTATTTAGTCTGGGCTTGTACCAAATTCAGCACAATCTCAGCCTAAATTCTACCTAATAAGATTGGTAAAGATTATTGTGGTGCAGTAAGGTGAATATAATTGTGCTGTATTTTTGAGTTTTTTGTTTTTATAAGGGTGCACTTGCACACACAAGTGAAAACAATTATGTACAGTTAAGTTTGGCTTGCTAGCCACAGCCGTTTGTGATAGTTGATGGTGTTGATCAACTTGTCAACCACATGTAACCTAGACTCACCTGACAAGTGTACACCATCTCTGGTCAGGTTTTGTCTATAAGGTCTGGCTGTAAATTGGATATAAGTGGCATCCAATCTCACTCGTTTTTTCAGCCTGAAATTTATGTACTTAGCAGCTCTCTGGTAGTATTCTGGGGTTACTCCCCAACGATTATCTTGACTTGGTTGGCGAGGTTCCACTAACGTGAATACTACCGAATTACTGATGAGCTTAAAAGAAGAAATTATGGTTTTAAGGTGCTTGATCACCTCAGCTGGATGACGAGTAGGATGGATGTCATTACCACCTAAGTATATAATGGTTAGATGGTGAGGCCACTAACGCAGGTGTTAGTGTGGAATTGTTATAAAAGTTATGAGCTGTTGCTCCTGGTGACCTAAAGATTCTTACTTCTGTATGAGGTATAGGTCTAAGTGTCGTGGGTAATTGACTGTGTCCCACTAAGGCTACCTTATACATGAGGTGAAAGTAGCAATATGTTGGTGGGACTTAGACTAACTGATGTGTTACATTGTTGGCTGACAATTAATTAAATAGTTAGTCTTGATTACATCACACAAGGATTAGTTATTAATAATTAGTATTTATAATTATAATTTATGTTTATCCAGTTCGAAGGACCATAATGTGGGACATTTGGGGCTTGACTATTTATTTAAATATTAATGTAATGAAATTCTATTACGAAGGACCACCCGCTTTTATAGTAAAGAGGGAAACTAACAAAATATGATCATTAGAAAATTCCTAGATGAACCAATAACTATGGATAAAATACTAGAGAATATGATCACTTATATAATTAATGGGCTGTATAATTTAACTGAATCAAAGCCTCAAACACCTACATTGGGGGGTTATTACTGGAACTTCATATATGTCCAGGAACTAGTGTGGTTCGTGCACCAGTCCATTATGCAATAATCTAATCCTATGACCAATTATAGAATCATTATATTTATCACCAATAAGAACATAGATTATGAACATGAGAAATTATTAATTATAATAAACACATGTCAATCCAAAGAAACAGTGCTCTGCATGAATAAGACTACAGATAATGGAATTAAGGAATACAGAAAGGGTCTTAGCTTGAAGACGATTTCCAAGAAGTCGGTTACAACTCATCCTTGGAATCTCCTGGACTCATCATGGAACACTGGGAGATGATTAACACGGGAAATGACAGCTCGGAGAATTCTTCACACACGCTGTAAATCAAATTATATTCAGTAGCAACAGATTAAGCTGCTAGACATCTATGTTCAAGAAAATTAAATTAAATAATGAAGGTAAATAATAACCTGTGGTTTTTTATAGTCGCTCTGCGTAACAAGCTACCCAGCTATAACCCCCTCCTAGATGATGCATCAAATAAGAATAAGTTCTTATTTGCCGAAGTTCGCGTCCTAGGTTCAGGCGTCGTTGTAACGAACACGTGGTGTCTAGCCTAGCTAGATGTTGACGCGCTTCACTGGCCGGTCACGTTGGGCTACACGGAACCAAATTTAACAGGTTCCTGGCCGAATGTCAAATTAAATCTCTTGACAATTCAACACGTTGTGTAAAGTGACACTGACACCAGCTAACTTATTGTCTGCAAAGGTTCTTCACACCTCACAGTGGCGACTTTCATCTGGAGCTCTTGGTGGCGTCTACCCTGGTGGCTGGGGTAATGGCGTCTCTCTCTGAGCGCATCGCCTCGTGTACTCGTCTCCTCTGCACCGCTCCGCGTCCTGCGTTTGGTACACAAATTATTTACTACGGATATTATCATTTCTCGCAGTTGTGATTGAAACACTCGGATAAAGACGGGTTTATTATTCAGAGGAGTTAAATATTATTATTTGCCCGTTTTACGATGGTAAACGAGCAATGGAGATGAATTAAAGTCTCTCCAGGGCATTCACGCGTGACGTTAAATTTATTACCAGATAACAGTTATAACTATAAACCCTCTATTTGGCATTAGTTGGGATTCAGTTTATCTGTAAATAATTATCACACAGAACACCGTTTTATTGAGAATCAAATTCAATTCTCAGACACACTGGATATTGTTGTGTTTATTATAATGGAATCTGATGCAATACTGGCGTCTGGTGACGTAAGAATTCTAGCCTTCTTGTACAGATGTAATTATTAGTACATGTGAACTCTACGTTTGGTTAATTTTAATCACTAGAATGATTAGTAGATTAGTAATAATTAATGAGAATACAACAGTGTTGTATTTAGTGTTGGAAATTTCCAGCAAGTATGGCCAGTACGCAACCTTGCCAGAGCTGTTTCCCACCGCCGGTTACGGTGGAAGGAGGACGGCCAAGAAGAAACAACATTTAAGAGTACATAGCTTGTTACCAGAAACAGACAACCAAGAAGCCTGCCAACGGGTAAGGACTGAGGAATGGATAACCGGGTAAAAGTTGGAATACGGAATGCCTTTACGAGAGATGCGACAAGAGCGGACAGCTTCCTTGGCGGCAGCATCCGCACGCTCATTGAAAGACACACCAATATGGCTGGGAACCCAACAAAACTCAACCGACTTAAATTTACTGTGAACAAGAAACAGCCAATGCTGGATCTCGACAACTACTGGATGAACCGGATTAAAGGACCCGAGAGCCATGAGGGCACTACGAGAGTCAACAACAACTACAAAGGAAGACAGACAACAAGAAAGCAGGAGACGAAGAGCATAGAGAATAGCATGAAGCTCCGCTGAAAAGATGCTAGTCACCGGAGGTAAGCGACACATATAAGTGCGATCAGGAAAAACAACAGAGTAGCCAACACCGTCCGCAGACTTAGACCCATCTGTGAAGACAGAAACGGAGCGGGAGTGAGAAGAAAAGTGCTCAAGGAAAAGGCGTTTTAGAACTGTAGGAGGGGTAAAAGCTTTAGTGATACGGGTCAAGGATGTACAAAACCGCGGAAGAGGGACCCTCCACGGGGGCAAAGAAGGAACAACACGAGGAGAAACATCAGAAATACGAATGGAAAGAGAATCCTGTAGGCGAGATAACCGGACAGAAAGAGGGAGGTGGTGAAGAGGAACAGGAACCGCAGGAGGGGTAAAAGTTAAAGCACGACAGAGGCGAGAGGAAGGATGTTGCAAGGACCGCACAAGATTGCGAAGACAGTAGCGATCACGGCGGTCCTGGAGAGACAGGAAGCCAGTGTCAACATACAAGCTAAGGATGGGAGTCGAACGAAAGGCACCAGAACTGAGGTGCAACCCAGTATGGTGGAAAGCATCAAGACGGCGAAGAGTAGAAGGAGAAGCAGACGAGTAAGCAGGGCAACCATAATCGAGCTAAGACAGGACGAGAGAGGAATGTAAAGCAAGGAGAGTGCGCCTATCTGCCCCCCAAGAAGTATGGGACAAGACCCGAAGGAGGGTAAGGGCCTTAGAGCACTCAACACGGAGGTAAGAGATATGGGGAGACCAAGACAAACGAGTGTCAAGGAATAACCCCAAAAGCTTCGCGGAATCTTTGTATTCAAGGGGATAACCATAAAGGGACAAAGAGGGACGAAGAACAACCCGTTTCCGCGTAAAAGTCATGGCACAAGTCTTAGAAGTAGAGAACTAGAAGCCATGATCGGTGGCCCAAGACGACACGGCATCAATTGCAAGTTGAAGCCAGCGCTGAAGGATTGGCGAATCATCACCCTGACAGCAAAGGGTAAGATCATCGACATAGCGGAGAAGACACCTGAAGGAAGAGAGGAAAGAAGACCATTGAGGGTAACCAGAAAAAGAGTAGTGCTCAGAACACTACCCTGGGGCACACCTTCGTATTGCTGAAAAGAGGCAGAGAGCGCAGTACCAAGGCACACCCGAAAGGAACGACGAGAGAGGAAGATGCGGAGAAAGAGAGGGAGACGACCACGAAGGCCAAAAGAATGAAGTTGAGATAGAATATGATACCGCTAAGTGGTGACATAAGCCTTTTCCAGGTCAAAAAGGACGGCAACAACGGAGGTCCTCGCAGCAAAAGCAGTACGAATATAGACCTCCAAGTTCACCAGGACATCTGTCGTGCTGCGGCACTTGCGGAACCCAAATTGAGAAGGGGAGAGGTGGTGATGGTGTTCCAGGAACCACATCAAACGAACGTTAACCATACGTTCAAAGAGTTTGCAGACACAACTTGTGAGGGCAATAGGGCGAAAGTCCTTAAGGGAAGTACCCAGAGACCCCGGTTTGCGAACAGGGAGGACAACGGCATCGAGCCAGTCCTCAGGGACTGACGACGACTTCCAGATCCGATTATACAGACTCGGTAAATACTGAGACGTGCACGGAGGGAGATGGCAAAGCATCTTATAATGAATACCATCGGAGCCCGCCGCCGTAGAACCGCAGAGGGCCAGGGCAGAACGAAGTTCAGAGAGAGAGAGAAGGGATCATTATAGGGAAGCTGAAAACGAGTGCAGAAATCTAAAGGACGAGAATCAAGGACAGGTTTACGAAGAAGGAAAGATTGAGGAAGATGAAGACCAGAGCTAACAGAAGAAAAGTGGGAACCCAGTACGGAAGCGACCTGCAACGGGTCCGCCACAAGAGTATCATGGAGGTGAAGGACCGGTGAAACATCGGGAACGAACTTACCGCTATCATGCGGATACGCTTCCAGATCTGGGCCAGAGGAGTTTCGGACGTAATTGTTGAGACATAAGATGCCCAACATTCACGTTTAGCCGTACGGATGGCCCTACGGGCCACCGCACTCGCTTTCCGAAAGAAAAGAAAAGAATCGGTCGTCTGCCTACGGTGGTGCCTCTTCCAGGCTGCACGCTTACAGCGGACAGCCCCAGCACAGTCTGCATTCCACCAGGGAATGCACTTCCGTGGACCCCGAGAGGAGGTCCACGGAGAGCAAGGAATAGAGCGGAGGGCAGCATTGAAGACAGTGTCATGAAAAAGGAGGAGAGCGCGAGGGAGAGGCAGAACGGAGAGGTCTGAGAGAGCAGCACTGAGGGTAAATAGGTTCCAGTCCGCCTTAGCAAACTGCCACCTAGGGAAAGAGAGGGAAGGGCGAAAAGAGAAAAAGGAAACAAGGATGGGGAAATGGTCACTGCCATGGAGGTCATAAAGAACCTGCCACGTGAAATCTAAGTAAAGAGAAGAAGAGCGGAGAGAAAGTTCAAGACAGGAAAGGGTGCAAGTCCGAGAGTCCAAGTGAGTGGGCTCACCAGAATTCAGAAGAAACAGGGTAGAAGAGAGGATAAACGGTTCAAGAAGGCGACCTCGGGTATTCGTCAGAACATCACCCCAAAGAGAATGACGACAATTGAAATCACCCAGCAGGAGCACAGGCTCCGGCAAGGAGTCCAGGTGGTGTTTCAAATCGGGAAGAGAAAGCGGGACACTCTGGGGAGAGATAAATGGAACAAACCGTGTACCTTTTCCCCACAAAGATATGAGCAGCAGAACAATGGAGAGGCGAAGGAAAAAGTAAGGGGACAAAGGGAACATCAGCGCAAATCAAGAGAGTAGAAGAATTAGGAGCCCCAGCAACGGCGGGGGGGGGGGGGGGAGAAGGGAATATCCACGAAAACGACCAGGAGGAGCACCAAGCATCGGCTCCTGGAGACAGATACAATGGGGCGAAAACCGCGAAATTAGAAGTTGGAATTCGAGGAAATTGGCGTAATAACCTCGAACGTTCCATTGAAGAATAGACATCGACGAGAAGAGAAAGGACAACAACAGAGAACAAGGAAGAAACAAAGGCGAAAGAGCAACATAGCACGTTAAAGAATATCAGTGTCGGGATCAGGGTCAGCAAAGTCAGGGTTAGGGGGCATGGGCAAACTGAGCAAAGACGGAGGGAAGGAAGCGGGAGAACAGACTAGAGGTGGGCGGGCGGGGTCCGGAGGAGGAGGAAGAGGAGGAGACAACGGAGAGGAGCAGTGAAGGACAGCAGCAGGAAGAGGGGATGTAGAAAGATGGGAGCGCACCTCAGCAAGAGCAGCAACCGAGAGGGAAGCGGGTGCGAAAGAAACCTCCATAGCAGGAACAGGGGGCGCAACCAGTGAAATGGGAGGGGAAGGAGCAATAGAGCCAGTAGTAGGGGCCGAGGAAGAAAGCGAAGCCTTCTTACCCGCCAGGGAGGAGGAAGGAGAGGAGCCAGGCTTATGCTTCTGACTTAAAGAGACCGGTGTCCCTGCAACTACGAACTGGGCAACGGATTCCAGCGTCTCAACAGGAGAAGCTGAACAAGAGCACACACGACGACCGTTAGGAGAGCGATGGACTTCAGCCTACGCCGACAGGCGGCGAGAAGAGTCAATAGACGGAGGAGAAGGATGGGAAGAAGGATCGGAGGGAGACGAGGAAGACGACACAGGAGACATGACAGACCGGGTAGAATGAAGGGGAACCTCAGACAGAGGACCAGGAGGGGGGACCTTCAGGACCGAACTCAAAGGAACAGAGGAGGGGGCAGTGGGCGTATCAGGGTCCAAGGCCCGGAAACGGAAACGGTTGCGAGTCTGAGGAAGGTTGGAAGGACGAGGAGAGGAAGAGCACAACACGTGAGCATAAGAGACGTTAGCATAAGGCGGGAGCCGGCGTACCTGGCGCCTCGCCTCAGGAAAAGATAAACGCTCCCGGTGCTTCAAGGCGAGGACGGCTGCCTCAAGCTTGTAATGGATACACGCAATGTAATGGATGAAGGTAGGATGGGCCTAACTGCAGTTGAGGCAGCGAACCTGGGGAGAAGTGCACTCCGACTTAGAGTGACCTCCGCCACCACACAAAGGACAGAGAGAGACAGTCACAGAGCAGCGGAGGGCACCATGCCCAAACCTCCAGCACATGTTACAGAGCCTAGGAGAAGGAATGTACTCCTGGACAGAGCACCTGGCACCAGCAAGAATGACAGAGGGCGGAAGGGTCCTACCATCAAAGGTAATCCTCACAACCCGAAGGGGTTGACGGCGACGACCACGAGGGGGACGAGTAAACGTGTCCACCTGGAGGACTGAATGGCCCTGGGCATCGAGGACATGCCGAATATCATCGTGGCAGTCTTGCAGATTCCGAACACCAGTCGTAACATGGGGCGGGAGGAGAATAGTGCCAACACTGGCATTCAACCGAGCGTTCTTTGAGACCCGAACAAGGGTCTCGCCAAGGCAGGATAAGGCAGCCAAGCGGGAAGCTGCATCCTGAGAAACAGCAATGACACGTGTACCGAGACGAGTGGGGTTGAAGGTATCAGAGGCATCCACAGAATTAACAAGATGATGATGGAGGGAGAAATCGTCAGGAGGCGCAGAATCAAGAGGGAGGAGATCAAAGTATTTGGCCCACGAAGCGGGACTAAACAAGGCTTGATAGGCATCAGAACGGGCAGGAATCGAGCAAGTGCGGCCGTGTCGAGGACTACGTTGAGAACCCCCAGAGAGAGGGGGTTAAGAGGCGCAGTAGTTACAACTAGAGATGCAGCCGTGCCAGGGGACGAGGTAGTCACCACTGGGGGCTTGGGGCTCAACCCAACTACAGAGGAGGGAGGGGAGCCGAGAGGAGTAGTCAGAGAGGCCAAAGGAGGAGCAAGGTCAGGGCCCAATGCAGCGGAGGCTACAGAGCCCGGTCTTCCAACACGGACCGACTCGTGGGCTTGGCCGCCCACCCCACGAGCCTGAGAAGGTAAAGGAGGAACAGAACACAACATAGGTACAAAAACATTCACGAATGTGCCCCCACACCCACCATGGAACCACAATTAGAGGCAGGATACCCATCAAGAAGCTATCGCCGATCATGCTGGGGCATCCTAGGGGTGCGTCGTGAGTATACGCCCCACAAACGCCACCTTAAGAACCGTCATTCCGTCGAGATCGGGTTCAGTGACGAAAGGGGGATTGACAATAAAAGGTTCCCCTCGCTCTCTACGTCGGGTACTACAGTTCTACGGGTGCAAGAGTATGCCTCCTCATGCACCCGGGCGTCAAAACAGAAGTAGTCCAAAGGAATAACCAAAACAAGCA
Organism: Procambarus clarkii; assembly: GCF_040958095.1. NCBI lineage: Eukaryota > Metazoa > Arthropoda > Malacostraca > Decapoda > Cambaridae > Procambarus > Procambarus clarkii. Next base: position 4,681,656 of record NC_091227.1, read on the forward strand.
AAAGGTCGGCAGGAAACGAGCAGATAGGAGAAGAGGGGGGAGAAAAACGAAACAGAAGGAAAAGTAAAAGTTGTTCAGCACAAAGAGAGGACAGCAGCAGGAGCACAAGGCTACAAAAGGGCACAGGACTGTCCCAAGGAGTATCACACTCCGGCAGCCGCTCACAAAGCCCCCCCCCCCCCCAAACGGCATCAACGGGCTGATCACCAGGGCCCCACCCCCCTCACGGCGCGAACGGGCCGGGTGGGGAGAAGGAGAACCTTGTTAAGCAATAAAATCTAGTAGAGGTATGAAAAACACAGGAATAAGTGTAATTTTAATGCTGCTAAACAAGGTTAACAATCTAAATGGATTGATAAAGTTATGCATTTCATAACCATTTACCCACCAAGGGAAATTTTGCACAATCCATACCCGAATAATTAAAGCCACTAGTAACTACAGTTTATACTTGATCGTTTGTATCTATGTAACATGTGCATGTGTAATCTCCTGGCTGTGGGCAGGAATCACGGCCTCAGCCAGAGCAAAACATCGCAAAACGGAGTTTGTTAAACGTGAAACTAATCTCACACAAGCTTTTAAAGCTTTAGTAGGAATGTAGTTTAATGCCTAACACTTATTTGAAAGCTCTACTCTAGAAATATGGTGTCTGTTGAATCCAATTTAAGTATTCAAATGCATGTTAGAGCAATGGAATTATGATAAATTTATTACCGAACCGAATTATAAGAGCAACAAGGTTCAGTTGCTCAATTTCAGTAAATTACTTTTACTGTAAAAAGCTCGTTACACCTACCATTTGTTTATTGAAAGTTATTGAAGGCATTAGAAACTTTCAAACTACACAACATGTATCTAATCAGATTATCAGCCATTAAAACAACCATTAAACAAGTGTTTCGGTGCCATGTGCAGAGACTAGAGTATCCTTTGAAAATAATGTTTCCAAGATTCTTTTCGATCCACGGATTCATCTCTTGCTCGAGCTCTGACGAAAAGTGGTTCTTCCAGTCTCCAATTTCACCTAAAAAAAGTAAGCAATTGTCAAAACAAGGCACCAAACCCGAAAGGCTATGTAGCAACATCAAATGTGCGGAATAATCAGAGGGCGCCAAATATCACTAAGAATGCCAATACGAGAACAAGCACACAAGGCGAACGATATCAAAAGTATCCGATTCACCAAGAATTCTATCGAGAGACAAGCGACTGAGGGACGGTTGAAAAGCAAGACATGCTCGTCCTGGAAATCAGGACATTCAACAAGGATATACATGACCGTATGAGGGACAATGCAATTTGGACAATAAGGAGCAGGGCTGTGCTCCATTAGTGATCGAGTCTGTATGACCAAAACGCAACCTCGCCAGAGCCGTTTCCCATCACCGGTTACAGTGGTAGGACGACGGCCACGAGAACACACTGCTGTTAAGAGTACACAGTTTGTTACCAGTAACAGAAGACCAAGAATCCCGCTAATGGGTAAGGATGGAGGAATGAATAACTGGGTAAAAGTCTGAATAAGGAATACCTTCAAGGGAGATGGGACAAGAGCGGACAGCTTCCCTAGCAGCAGCATCCGCATGCTCATTGAAAGACACCAATATGGCTGGGAACCCAGCAAAACTCTGACTGAAATTTACTGGAAATAAACATCAAATGCTAATTCTCAACGACCATTGGATGGACTGGATTAGAGGATCCGAGTGCCATGTGGACACCACGCGTCAACGAACACTACAAAGGAAGATTGACAACGAGAAATCAGGAGACGAAGCGCAGAGAGAATAGCATAAAGTTCTGCTGTGAAGATTCTAGTCTCCGGAGGTAGTGGACACAAATGTGCTGTCAGGGAAAACAGTAGCTTACACCGTCCGCAGACATAGACCCATCGGTGAAGATGGAAACAGAGCAGGAATGCGAAGAAAAGTGCTCAAGGAAAAGGCGTTTCAGAACCATAGGAGGGGTAAAAGCTTTAGTGATGCGAGTCAAGGGTGAACAAAACTTCGGAAGGGGGACTCTCCACAGGGGCTAGGAAGGAACAACACTATAAATATTAGCAAGACGAACTGTAAAAGAATCCTGTATGCGAGATAATTGGACAGAAAGAGGAAGGTGGTGAAGAGGAACAGGAACCACAGGAGGGGTAAAAGTTAAAGGATGGCCGAAGCGAGAGGAAGGATGTTGCAAGGACCGCGCAAGGGAATCCATACCCGAATAACTAAAGCCACTAATAACTACAGTTTATACTTTATCGTATATCTTTATCAGTATATATTTGGACAGTTGCGACTACGGCGGTCCTGGAGAGATAGGAAGCCAGTGTCAACATACAAGCTGAGGGTGGGGAGCCTAACGAAAGGCACCAGAGCTGAGGCGCAACCGAGTATGGTGGAAAGCATCAAGACGAAGAGTAGGAGAAGAAGCAGACGAGTAAGCAAAGCAACCATAATAGAGTTTAGACAGGACGGGAAAGGAATGTAAAGAGAGGAAAATGCGCCTATTTGCTCCCCATGAAATATGGGACAATACCTGAATGAGTGTAAGGGCCTTTAGAGAATTCAACTCTGAGGCATGAGATATGAGGTGACCAAGACAAACGAGTGTGAAAGATTAGCCCCAAAAGCTTAGCGGAATCCTTGCCCACAAGGGAAGACCATTAAGCGACAAAGAGGGATGAAGAACGACATCCCTCCGAGTAAGTGTCATAGCACAAGTCTTATGTGAAAAGAACCTGAACCCATGATCGGTGGCCCTAAGACGACACGGCATCAATCGCAAGTTGAAGCCGCCGTTGGAGAGGCGAATCATCACACCCCGACAGCAAAGGGTAAGATCTTCGACATAGCGGAGAAGACGCCAGAAGGAAGTGAAGAAAGACCATTGAGGGCAATCAAAAAAGAATAGTGCTCATAACACTACCTTGGGGCACATCCTCGTATTGCTGGAAAGAGGCAGAGAGCGGTACCAAGCCTCACCCGAAAGGAACGACGAGAAAGGAAGCTTTGGAGAAAGAGGGAGATTACCACGAAGGCGAAAAAAATGAAGTAAGAACAGAACATGATCACCGGATGGTGTCTTAATACTTTTCCAGGTCAAAAAGGACGGCAACAACGGAGATCTTCGCAGCAAAAGCAGTGCGAATATAGACCTCCAAGTTCACAAGGACATTTGTTGTACTGCGGCACCTGCGAAAACCAAATTGAGAAGGAGAGGTGGTGATAGTGTTCTAAGAATCACATCAAACAAACGTTAGCAATACGTTCAAAGAGTTTGCAGGGAACTCGAGAGGGCAATATGGCGGAAGTCTTTAGGGGATGTCCCAAGAGACCCTTTTTCCGAACAGGGAGGACAACGGCATCGAGCTAGTCCTCAGGAACTGACGACGACGACTCAGAGACTCGATTATACAGACTCAAAGTAAAAACCGAGACAAGCACGGAGGGAGATGGCGAAAAGCATTTCATAATAAATGCCATCGGAGCTCGCAGCCGTAGAACCGCACAGGGCCATGGAATACTGAAGTTCAGACAGACACACACACAATGGGGGGCCTCGTAACCTGGTGGATAGCGCGCAGGACTCTTAATTCTGTGGCGCGGGTTCGATTCCCGCATGAGGCAGAAACAAATGGGCAAAGTTTCTTTCACCCTGAATGCCCTCGTTACCTTGCAGTAAATAGGTACCTTGTAGTAGTCAGCTGTCACGGGCTGCTTCCTGGGGTGGGTGGGGAATGTGTGTGTGGGGAGAAAAAAGTAGTTAGTCAACAGTTGATTGACACTTGAGAGGCGGGCCGAAAGAGTAAAGCTCAACCCCCGCAAACAACTAGGTGAATACACAGACACACACACAGACATTGCAAGACCAATCCTGGAGTATGCAGCTCCAGCCTGGAGTCCATACCTAGTTAAACACAAGACAAAGAGAAGATTCAGCGGTATGCCACCAGGCTCGTCCCGGAACTGAGAGGATTGAGCTACAGGAAAACAGAAGAGTAAGGGAAGACATGATAACCACCTACAAAATTCTCAGGGGAATTGACAGGGTGGACAAAGACAAACTCTTTAGCATGGGTGGGACACGAACAAGGGGACACAGGTGGAAACTTAGTACCCAGATGAGCCAAAGAGACGTTAGAAAGAATTTTTCAGTGTCAGAGTAGTTAATAAATGGAATGCACTAGGAAGTGATGTGGGAGGCTGACTCCATACACAGTTTCAAATGTAGATATGATAGAGCCCAGTAGGCTCAGGAATCTGTACACCAGTTTATTGACAGTTGAGAGGCGGGACCAAAGAGCCAAAGCTCAACCCCCTGCAAGCACAATTAGGTGAGCACAGACACAGGAAGGGCTCGTTATAGGAAAGTCTGAGAAGTGCAGAAATCTAAAAGAGTTTAAAAAACAGGTTTACGAAGAAGGAAAGATTAAGGAAGACGAGAACCAGAGCTAACTGAAATGTGAAAACCCAGTTAGGTCGCAACGTGCAACGGGACCACCGCAAGAGCACAACGGAGGTGAAGGACCGGCGAGACATCAGGAACGAATTTATCCGCTATCATGCAGATACACTTCCAGATTAACGGAGGAGTTTCGGACGTAATGGTGGAAACAAGACATCCAACACTCACACTTACCTGTACAGATGGCTCTATGGGCCACTGCACTCTCCTCCTGAAACAATAGGCGAGAATGGGCCGTCTGCCAGCAGCGGTGTCTCTTCCAGAGGACAGCTCGAGCGCAGTCCACATTCCACCAAGGAACGCACTTCCGTGGTCCCCGAGCGGAAGAACGAGGAATAGAGCCGAGGGCTGCATCGAAGATGGTGTCATGAAAAAAAGAGGGTGCAAGGGAGAAGCAGAATGGAGAGGTCAGAGAGAGTAGCACGGAGGGTAAATAGGTTCCAGTCTGCCTTGGCAAACTGCCACCTAGGAAGGGAAAGGAAGGTGGAGAAAAAGGTAACAAGGATGGAGAAATGGTCACTGCCATGGAGGTCATAACCCCCCCCCCCCCCACGTGAAATCCAAGTATAGAGACGAGTAGAGAAAAAGATCGAGACAGGAAAGTGTGCGAATCCGAATCCAAATGAACGGGCTCATCTGAATTCAGAAGACACAGAAGAAAAGAGAATGAACGGTTCAAGAAGGCGACCCCGGGGTGTTTGTCAGAGCATCACCCCAGAGGGCATGTCGACAATTGGAATCACCCAGCAGGAGCGCAGGCTTCGGCAAGGAGTCCAGTAGGTATTTAAGATAGGGAAGAGAAAGCAGGCCATTGGGGAGAGAAAGGGAGCAAACTGTGTACCATTTACACACAAAGACACCTGCAGCAGAACATTGGAGAGGCATTGGAAAAAGTAGGGGTACGAAGGGAACACGAGATTGAATCGAGAGCAGAAGAGGCACGGGCCCCAGCTATTCGGGAGGTGAGGAGAGAAAGGAATAGCCACAGAAGGACCAAGTACCGGCTCCTGGAGACTGGCACAAAGGGGGGGGGGGGGTAAAAACTGAAATTAGGAGTTCATTGAAATTGGCCTAATATCCACGAATATTCCATTGAAGAATAGACAGCGACAAGAAGAGAAAGGACAGTAACAGAAAACAATGAAGAAACAAAGATGAAAAAGGAACACAGCATGTTAAAGAAGCGCAGGATCAGCGAAGTCAGAGTTAGGTGGCATGGGTACACCAAATACGGATGGAGAGAAGAGAGCAGGAGGACTGACCAGAGTCAGACGAGCAGGGTCCCGAGGAGAAAACAACCTTGAGGGGCAGTCAAGGAAAACAAGATGGGGCAAAAAACGGCGAGCGCACCTCAAGAAGGGCAGCAACCTAGAGAGAATTGGGGACTCCATAGCTGGGACAGGGAGCCCTGACAACCAAAATGGAATGGGATGGAGCGAGAGTGTCAGAGGTGGAGGCGGAGAGGAGGAAGAATGTGATGCCTTCTTACCCGCTCGTGGAGGAGGAAGGAGATGAGCCAGGCTTTCACTTCTGACTCGAGGACAGGTGTTCCAGCAACAACGTACTGGGCGACAGACAACTGTCTTAACAGAAGATGAACTCGAGTTAAAAGATTGCGGGAGTGTGGTGGACATCAGCCTGAATGTCCGGCGGCATAGAGGGCCAAGAGGCGGGGAAGGGGGGGGAGACGGATGGGAAGAAGGATCTGGGAAAGAAGGAATAGAAAACATGGCAGACTGGGTAGGAAAGGTGGGAAACTTCAGATGGAGAACCAGAAGGGGGGACCTTGAGGGACAAAAAGGAACAGTGGAGGCGGCGGTGGGCGTGTCCGGGTCCAAGACCTGCAAACGGTTGAGACTGACTAGGGTGGGAAGAACGAGGAGAGGTAGAACGCAACACGCTAGCATAGGATATGCCAGCAAAAGGGGCAAGATGGCGAACTTTGCGTCTTGCTTCAGGAAAAGCGAGACAATCCCGGTGTTTTAAGTTGAGGACTGCTTCAAGATAATAGTGCTTACACGAGCGGGAGAAGATAGGGTGGGCCCTCACTGCAATTGAGGCAGCGAGCCTGGGGAGACCGTGTCAACATCGTCCCCATATATGGGGCATATAGTCACTATACATTTGAGGACACCATGCCTGAACTTCTAGCACTTATTGCAAAGTCTAGGAAAGGGAATGAACTCTAACAGAGCATCTGGCACCAGCAAGAATTATAGAGGGCAGAAGGGTCCTATCAAAAGGCAATTTACACAACTCTAAGGGGTTTAGGGCGACGACCACGAGGGGGTAGAGTGAGCGTATCCATCTGGAGGACAGAATGGCCTTGAGCTACGAGGATATGCTCAATATCCTCGGGTCAGTCTTTTAGGTCCCTAACACTAGTTGCAACATTGTGGAGAGGAGAAGTGCCAACACTGACATTTAACCAAGCGTTTTTGGAGACCTAAACAGAGGTCTTCCCAATGCAGGACAGTGCAGCTAAATGGGTAGCTGCATCCTGAGAAGGAGCAGCGACGATACCTATACTGAAACAGGTGGGGTTAAAAGTAACAGGCATCTACCGAATCAAGGGGGTTTTATGGAGGGAGAAATCGGGAGTAGAATCCAGATGGTGGATATCAAAGTATTTAGCCGTGTAGCATTACCAAACTAGGTGTGGTACATAATAGTACGGGAAGGGAGCGTGCGAATGCGGCTGTGTGGGGGACGCCGTTGAGAACCCCCAGGAGAGGAGGAGGAGGGGGGGGGGGGGTAAAAGGCTCAGTAGTCACAATTTGAGACAGCCAACCTAGGGGACGGTGGTCACCACTGGGGGATTGGGACTCTACCCTACCACAGAGGGAAGGGAGGAGGAGTGGCGGGGGGGGGGAGGGGGGGTTGCATTAAACCGGTCTGGGCCAATGTATCAATGCCTACATAGTCCAGTCTTCCATCACAGACTGGGGGGGAAGGGGGGGCTTGGTAGCCCACCATATGAGCCTGGGTAAGAGGTATCAGTATCCATATATCACGCATTTTAAAAAGGTCTGTGCCCTGGAACCAAGGGATACCAGCTACCAGGGTTGCCAGGGAGGCCGAGCGCGGAAGGGGTGCGTCGTCCACAGCAGTGCTCGCTCTTTTTAAGAGAGTCCTCCTGCTTCGTCCATTCTCCTACACTGGTGCAAAGTCCTCATTCTCCCTTTCGCCCCAACCTGAAAACCCAGCCATCCACTTTGGGAAGCCACTCACGGGTGACCCCTCCAGCGGGTGGTCACAAGACCCCCCCTATGTTTTCTTTTGCACGTACAACTATGAGAGATAGGAAAGGAGGCGGGAGCCACCCTCGCTGGTCCCCGAGAGGTGTACGCGAGCTCCCTCACCACAAGGAAACAACGGAGGGTCGTTGATGCTCAATCATCGACAGGTAATCACGGGCCCCACAAACCAGCCTGCTAGTCTAGGCAACTAGCAACATGGGGGCAAACCATCCACCAGCATTACTGTCAAGCTGCAGTAGACTCCAAGATGCATCGATCAATTTTATCATTCTATGCATTCAAAGTATCATTTTATTGGGATTGCGTATAGTTTGGTAGATGGTAGGTTAGGTGTTCAGGATTTTGTTTAAAACTTTTTAGTCACTGAAGGGCACAACCCGTCCTCGACTCTAGTCCATTACATTCAGCAGTCGACCCCACAGACGCATTCATAAATTTTAATATGCTGTTCATTCAAAACGGGAATTTTCTCAAGTATAAATAAATATAATATATTTGCATATTGTGCATATATAGGCATAGGTTAGGTTAGGTGTTTAGGTTCTGTTGGCGATTATTTGTATTTGTAGTATGTGGGTGAAGCATTTATAGCGTTGTGATTCGAACAAAATTCGTCAGTGAAACATTTGTTCCGGATATGTTCGAACGTCAGCAGTTGAAAGTCGTGTGTAAACCGCTTTTCATTCATAAACAGGGGGTTTGGCGGGTGCATGGAATCACTTTTGGATCTTTGTTTGGAGGACGGGCTGGAAGGGCATTAATAGTTACACGCTTCGAGCAGTTTAAAAGAAAAAGGTGTTGTGAGCAGAGTTCAAACCTCAGAATGAATTTTTAGCTTTTTCTCCAAATTATCACACCGGCGTCATCAAAGGTCAAATGTTTCTTAATCCAACAAACTATTTGTGAATTTGTTTACTCACGACTGATATTCTAGCACATCTCAAACTGTCCTCCACAGAACCTCTGTTCAAATCTACTCCATAAATGATTCGCTCGTGTACTTCAAATGAAAGAAACTTACCAAAAATTATGAAGCCCATTTGCCTAATTATACAAAGAATTATAGTTATGTAACTATAGGTCGTAGCCGAAACTAATTTATATATTAGAAAACTTTTAATGCACTATGCTAAAAGTTTATGAAGGACTTCGGGGTCGGCAGCCACCGAGTCTAGTCAGGATTGGTTGCCATATAAGCAAGTGGTATGAAAGCTGGATTAACCATAATTAAATTATGATTATCATAATGGTTAAATGATTTAACATGAGCAAACCCTTGCTCGGGCAACCGAGCAGAACCAATAAAACGTTGATTCTGCTCATTAAAGCAAGGAGACGGTGGTAAAGATCCACCTCCGGCAGGTGATGGTACAACACCATCTAAATCTTGCTCACCCGAAGGTCAAGGCGAATGTGACTACCATCAAGGCGTTCAAGGTCGACGGAAAGCCGAGGGCTTTACAACAATAGCCAGAGATGGTCCAGCAGCCACAGCAAGGCTGTCTACAGGAGAGGCTTTCCTGGAGTCCAAGACGAGCCAACTACGCAAATAGCAGTCTATACTTCAACTAGTTGAGAAAGCCTATTTGTACCACTTAAGGAACAAAATCTCTAGCAGGCAGACTAATTTAACTAGTTCAACTATATATCTTGCCGTTTGGAACAGAAGCCTGTGTATCACAGCCACAATAACATTGTGTTATCATTTAAATGAAGTGATTCACCCACGAACTGGGGAAAAAAAATCAGTTTAATATTCTGACTATAATAGAGATATGCAGGTGATACTTTCAAACCTTAACAGTACTCCGAATCCAGCCTAGGGCAGTGCATGTATTAAGAGGCTTTGACTAGCATAGCCTAGTGTTATGCCATGAAATTATATCACTAGAAAATATTCACGTAGGTCGTCCTAATCACAGCTCCGCTAAAACTCGCAATCACAGTTGCCAATAACAAACCTCTGCCACAACGGTACCCGTTGGGCTCAGTGGTTATAAAGGTTGAGGTCCACCAGGGTACAGAGCAGAGCCTAACACATTTTAAGTGAATTTGCGTTCTTTCCTCAGGAAAGAAAATGTCACTCTTGTTTGATGGAATTAGTCATGGTATGATCACATGAAGCATTAGAAATTTCCTGATGGCAGTCACTTATCTCACCGATTAAAACAAAAATCCAGTCGCTTCGATTATGTCAACATGGTTCTTTAGTGAAGGGAGATCTGCGCTTGACTCACACAAGCCAAAACGTTCACAATACAAAAGCTCTAGCAACTATGCTAAGTATTACAGTCGACTTGACAATTAGATTCTTAACTATTTCCACACACCTTTCCTGAAGAAGGCTCCTTCGCGCCTCTGGGCACCTTGGTGATAATTTGCGGCGTCTTTTTCACTTCGAGCTTTCATCGAGGAGAAAGAAGAGTGTTGGGCAACCTGGAGGAAGGCACCAATATTACTAACATTTTGAAATTCCCCCCCCCCCCATTTACACGGGGCCAGACACTTTAGTGGACAGCGCTCGCGACTATCCTAGGGAACTGGGATGGATCTCCGGCGATGACAGAAACAAATGGGAAGAGTTTTTCACCCTGATGGCCCTGTTTACCTAGCAGTAACCATAAATAATAAAAGAAACTTCTAGACAGACCGTCTGTCTGTGTTTAAAAAAATAAAACCCGTACACCTAGAAACATTGGAATTGGTCACTTTAAAAACCAGTTGATAGAGTAGACAGTATTTAACACTAGGTGCACATGCACTGGTGGAAACGGTGCCCAAGTGAGCCCTAAAAAATTCTTTTAGTGGCTGTAGTTAATAAATGGATTGCATTAGGAAGTGATATGGTGCAGGCAGACTCGAACGTGTAGGGAGTGTACATATGAGAGAGCTCTATAGGCTCAGAAACCTGTACACCTGTTTATTGACGGTTGAACGGCAGGACCAAATCGCCGAAACGCTACCTCCAGAATCACAATTAGGCGAGTACACACCCCACAAACATCTCCATCACCATGGGTATTATAAGAGTAGAAGTTGTTTGATTGTCATTCTCCATGGTGTATAGTAGGTCACTGCAGACTTGCCAGAAAAATGAAAGACTGCTAATGTAGTCCCAATATACCAAAAAGGTGAAAGGCAAGAGGCAATGGACGACAGGCTTTTGTAACTTTAATATCAAGCAAGGTGATGGATAAGATCTTTAGAAAAATAAAAACCTAGCTCATCTGGAGAGAATTTACTTTGCGACACCACCAACATGGGCTCAGGGTAAATGAACCCTGGTAAATGATAAATCTTGCCTCTCAGGTTTAATAGAATTCTACGGTCAGGTGACAGATTAAGCAAAAAAGGTGGGCAGACTGCATTTTCTTGGACTATCTGAAAGCCTTTGACACAGCAGCCCTTAATTAAGAGGCTGGTGCACAACTAGGAGAAACAGGCAGGAGTAACTGGTAGGGTGGTACAATGGATACGGGAGTACCTAAAGAACAGGACGCAGAGAGATACTGTGAAGGTGAGACCTCAGACTGGCGTGAAGTTACCAATGGAGTCCCACAGGGTTCTGTACTCTGACCTATCCTGTTTCTGATTTATGCGATTTCTCTTCCAGAAGGTAGACTCATTCCTCTGTTTGCCGACGCTAAAACTGAGAATGATTAAGACGGGAGAATGACAGACCGAAGACTGGTCCAACAAATGACTACTAGAGTTTAACTCTAATGGTGCAAGTGATAAAGATAGGTGTTGGGAGCAGGAGGCCAAACAAGGTACAAGCTTGGAGAAACTCCTGAAGGAGTCGGGAACTGGGAGGGGGGTTTATATCACACCAGACCTGTCCCTAGAAGCCCACATCAAAAAGATAACATCAGCGCCTTTGCAAGGCTAGCAAACATAAGAACTGCTATCAGACTTTAAAGAAATTTTTCAGAACCTTTCATTCCTCACGGCAGACCAATTCTGGAATTTGCGGCTCCAGCGTAGAGTCCACATCCACTCAGATAGTTGGAAAAGGTTGAGTTATGCCACCAGGTTAGTCCCGAGCAGAGACGAATGAGCTATGAGGAATTATAACGAACAACCTCATGTCAGAGACAAGAGTTAGGAGAGACTATCACAACTGCAAAATTCTCAGGAATTTATAGGGTAGATAAAGAAAAACTAACAGGTGGTAAACGGACAAAGGGACACGGGTGTGGCAACCGATTACCAAAATGGGCCACAGACAGAAAACTTTCACTGTCAGTGCTTAACAGATGGAATGCGTTTAGCAGTGATGTGTTGGAGGCAGACTCTATAAATGGATTTAAGTGTAGACAATAGGCTCGGGAATCTGTACACTACTTTATTAACAGTCGAGATGTGGGACCATAGAGCCAAAGCTCAACCCCCCCGCAAGCACAACTAGGGGAGTACACACCCACACCCTTCCTCAAAACTCACATCCGCAATGTGCTCCTTTAGTTCATACCATTTTACAACTACTCTTACGCTAAATGAAAACTGCCTAACGTCTTTAAACCCCCAGTTTCCATCTCTGACGAGTTCACACATTCCTCTGATCTGTTGGCATTCTGATCATTTTGTCCATTTCCAATGTCAATCCGCTAAAGTCTCCATAACTCTCCGCTCCTAGTGTCGTCAGGTTCAGTCCCTTCAGACGCTGTTCATACCCTATCCTCCTCAACCCTGGGACGAGTTTCGTTGCAAACTTTTGCGTCTTTTCGAGCCCGTTTTTAGATAGACCAATGAGTATTTCGCCCTAACTTTTCACTGCCTATGTGAGACCAGTGAGTATGCCGCTCCCATAAAAAAATAGAAACAAAAAGGAGGAGGCTCGAAAAGGAATGGTAGTTTGCAACGAGCTGTGAGGAATGAGGTACGAAGACAGACTGAAGGAATTAAACCCGAGCTAGATGGTGTTGAGATTGCGAAGTCGGATTGCGAAAGGGATCTGGGAGTTATGATTAGTAAGAATTTAAAACAAACAATACAATACAATACAATACAATTTTATTTAGGTAAGGTACATACATACAATAAATATTTACAAGGATTGTTTAACTTATAGGTATAGCTAGTACATACAATGCCTAAAGCCACTATTACGCAAAGCGTTTCGGGCATGATAAACTTAAATGACAAGCTTAAAAGGATCAATGCATGAATATTCGTAATAAGGCGAATAGGACACTGGGATTTATTAATCGAAGCGTTAGTAACAAGACACCTGGTGTGGTTCTTCAGCTATATCTTGCTCTGGTTAGGCCCCATTTAGATTATGCAGTTCAGTTTTGGTCGCCGTACTACAGAATGGATATAAATTCACTTGAACGTGTCCAGCGTAGGATGACTAAGTTAATTCCCCAAATTAGATGTCTTTCATATGAAGAGAGATTAATAAAGCTTAAATACGAAATCTATACGTTGGATAGAATTATACGAAAAAGCAAATAATATTATAATAGGAGTTATATATAGGCCACCAAATTTAGACAGAATGGAAGCAAAGCATCTATGGGATGAAATATCTAGGGCATCTAGATCTAACAGTATTTACGTCATGAGTGACTTTAATTTTAGAGGAATAAACTGGTTGAACAAAACAGGGAATAGTGAAGCAGAAGATTTTCTAGAATTAATTGACGATTGCTTTCTTACGCAACACATTAAGGAACCAACACGGGAAAATAATATTTTAGATTTAGTGTTAACAGGGAAACAAATTAATGACATCGAAATAGGGAGTGAGCTAGGGAACAGTGATCACAAAGAAATCAGATTTAGCATAGAATAGAATAGACCTGTAGGAGAAAATTATGTTAAAGTGCCAGATTTTCGAAAAGCTGATTTTAATAGCCTAAGAAATTTTTTGGGTCAAATTGACTGGAAAGTCTTGGGTATGGGGTGGTGGCCGGTCTTGGAGGGAGACATGAACCCAGCGATAGGTGACGTAAATGGGGATTTCGATGTGGATTCAATATGTAACTTATTTAAGAATATTCTAAACAAAGCACAGGAACGTAGTATACCATACAAATTGAATAGATCGAATACTAATGATCCAAAGTGGATAACAAAGAATTTGAAGAACCTTATAGGTAAAAAGAGCTTGGTACAAAAGGATTAAAAATGGGGAGGTCACTTTAGAACAGGAATTCGTACAACTGGTTAGAAATGTTAAAAGAGAGATAAGGAAAGCAAACAGAAACTATGAAGTTCGCATGGCAGGGCAAGCAAAGACAAATCCTAGAGTTTTTTTTCAGTTATATCGTACTAAGACTTGGGAAAGGATAGGTCCATTAAAAACTGGGACAGGGCAAATAACAGATAGTGATGAAGAGATGAGTAGTATTTTTAATAAATATTTTGTATCTGTATTTACTAAAGAGGAACTTAACAATATGCCTTCAGCCGAACAAGTCTATGTGGGTGGGGACGAGGACAGGTTGACGAGTTTAGCAGTTACCAGGGAGGATGTTCTTAAAAAATAGTAAAACTCAAACCAAACAAATCCTCAGGGCCGGATGAAGTGTTTGCCAGGGTGCTTAAAGAATGCAAAGAGGAGCTTTTTGTGACCCACTGTCAACCATATTTAATAAATCAATAGAGTCAGGCAGAGTGCCAGAGTTTTGGAAAGTTGCTAATGTGATACCAGTTTTTAAGAAAGGAGATTGCGTCTTGCGTCTAACTTGCGTCTAACTGTCGACCAATTAGCCTAACGTCTATTGTGGTAAAGTTACTCGAATCTATAATAGCAAATAAAATTTGTCTTCATCTTGAAAAACATAAATTAATAATTGAGTCGCAACATGGTTTTATAAATGGCCGTTCATGTTTAACAAATTTGTTATCTTTTTATTCCAGCATAGTTGAGGCAGTTGATAGTGGTAAGGATTGCGATGTTGTGTACCTTGACTTAAGCAAAGCTTTTGATACAGTGCCACATGAAAGACTGATTAAAAAGATAGTCTCATGGTATTGGGGGTGCTATATTAAGCTGGATTAGGGCATGGCTATACCAAAGGAAACAGAGTTAGTATAAATGGAGTCAAGTCAGAGTGGGAAAATGTTGTAAGTGGGGTGCCTCAGGGCTCTGTCCTGGGCCCTCTGTTGTTTATAATATATATAAATGATTTAGATTCAGGTTTGATTAGCAACATTTGCAAATTTGCCGATGATACGAAAATCGTTAAGGAAATTAATTCGGAGGAGGACTCACTATCACTTCAGGTTGATCTAGATAGGGTTTTGAAATGGTCAAGGATTGGCAGATGCAGTTTAATGCTGATAAATGTAAAGTTCTGAGGTTAGGTAATGATGATAGAGTTACAAGATACGAGCTAGATGGTGTTGAGATTGCGAAGTCGAATTGCGAAAAGGATCTGGGAGTTATGATTAGTAAGAATTTAAAACAAAAGGATCAATGCATGAATGTTCGTAATAAGGCGAATAGGACACTGGGATTTATTAATCGAAGCGTTAGTAACAAGACACCTGGTGTGGTTCTTAAGCTATATCTTGCTCTGGTTAGGCCCCATTTAGATTATGCAGTTCAGTTTTGGTCGCCATATTATAGAATGGACATAAATTCAATTGAACGTGTCCAGCGTAGGATGACTAAGTTAATTCCCCAAATTAGAAGTCTTTCATATGAAGAAAGATTAACAAAGCTTAAATTGCATTCACTGGAAAGACGAAGAGTTAGAGGTGACATGATTGAAGTTTACAAGTGGATGAATGGACATAACAAAGGGGATATTAATAGGGTATTAAAAGTATCAACTCAAGTCAGAACACGAAACAATGGGTATAAATTGGATAAGTTTAGATTTAGGAAAGACTTGGGTAAATACTGGTTCAGTAACAGGGTTGTTGATTTGTGGAACCAATTGCCGCGTAACGTGGTGGAGGTGGGGTCCCTCGATTGTTTCAAGCGCGGGTTGGACAAGTATATGAGTGGGATTGGGTGGTTATAGATAGGAGCTGCCTCGTATGGGCCAATAGGCCTTCTGCAGTTACCTTTGTTCTTATGTTCTTATGAATGTCACTAGAACAAAGGGGAAACGGATGGAAGCTCGAGACTTGGTTTGCATCGTTATGTTGAAAAGTTTTCCTTCAGCTTCAGGGTAGTGGGTAACTATTCATAAACTTAAATGCAGGTATGATAGGAAATTAGGTCAGGAGTCATTGCATTAGGCGACCAACTGCTAGAAAAGCGGGATCGAAGAGCTAGCGATCTATCCTGCAGATAAATAGGAGTACACACAAAATAGAAAGGGTTTGAACAAATCATTATGTAATCTGAAGTGTTACCTAGCATAACAAAACTGGGTTGAAGGGGGATAGGTGAATGGAGCGGAACGTTTAGCACTAGTGGCTGCTAATTCCATGTCCCACCAGTAATAACTGAAGTAATTTCTATAAACATACCTAGTGTGATTAAAATTAATATATTTAAAGTGAGCCAATAATCTTTCCCACTCTAGACTTGTTCCTGTCAAGATGTACCAAGAAACTTCATGAGAGAGTATAGCATTGTGTGAGAGTTTGTAGTTAACTGTGAGAAGTTTTGGAATAAATTATAATTGGTATAAGGAATTTTAGCTCGGAAAATTTCTAAGAACTTTTTTTATTCTTTAACCTTTATTCCTGTCGTGATATTCAACTAGGTCGCCTGAGGAAAGACTTGCTTAGCTAACACACCAGTGTAGTAACCAGCTCATTCCTCACTTTGGGACCATGTATGAACAATTGACTAGGCGCGAGCAAACGCCGAGACCCCAATGAAAATTGAAATCCCCCCACACTTAGGCCGCCGACCTTCGCCAATCGCCGAAGCGAATCTAACGAGTAGGTCACGGGCTCTCACAACAAAAATTTATTGTTGTGTGGTGCCGTATATTTGATCCAAAGCTCAGAAAATTAGTCTCAATTTTATTAGACGAGTGTGAAGAACATTTACATAACAATAATAATGTGTGGGGTGTAACGAAAAGACAGTGTTAACCATAACAACTTAGTTTATTCAATAAAGTACTTGTGGGATATTTGGGGCTTGATTCTGATTATTTAAATATTAATGTAGTAAATTAAATTACGAAGGACCACCCGCTTTTAAAGTAAAGAGGGAAACTGAGAATTTCTGATCATTAGATAATTCCTAGAAGAAACCAGTGACTATGGATAAAACTAGAAAGTATGATCATAATAATAATTAATGGGCTGTATTATTAAATGAAACAAACCTCAAACACCTACATTGGGGGGTTATTACTGGAGGTAAGTACGTCCAGGAATTAGTGTGGTTCGTTCACTAATTCAATTAATAATAATCTAATCCTATAAGATAATATGAAAACTGATATCATTAACATAAAGAGGAATATAAAATATGAGCATAATAATGAGTTACAGTAAATCACACATTAATCTCAAAGTATTCTGCACAAATAAATTGCAATAGTAAAAGGAAATAAATCTTAGCTTGATGAAGATTCCTTTAGAAACCATAGAAGTCCTCTTATTCTCCAGACTCGGTACACTGACGAGTGGTACGGGTTAACATGGAGAAGGCAGCATGAAGAATTCTTCTCTCGGGCTGCAAGATAAATAATTTCCAGTAGCAATTGATTTAACTACTCAATTTATATTCAAGAATATTAAGATTTACAGGTGACAAATTTTAATCACCTGTTATTAGGTGTTATCGCGCTTCTTAACGAACAATCACCCTGCTATTATCAAACTTCTACCTGATGCATCACATAAAAGAATACTTAGCTGTGGGCACTGTATAAGTATTAAGATTGCCGTATTTCGCGTCCCAGGCTCCGGTGAACCTATCCTGGATAGTGACGCGTTTCGGCTGGCTGATCACGTGTCGTCAGGAACCAAGTCAAAGGGCTTCTTATTTGACACCAGCACTAGCTGAAGATACTATCTGCAAGGTTATTCACGCCTCACAGTGGCTACTTTCATCTGAGGATGGATAACACCTGCCCTATTTGCTGGGCAATGGCGTCTTCTTATGAGTACGGTAAGCGCAGGTCTGCCTCCTTTTGGTTCCCCACGTGTACTGAGGATGGCGTCCCTCTACCCACGCCGAGTCGGCGTTCATAAAACAAATTATTGTCTCGAAGATTAATATTTCTCGCATTTGCGCTTGAAACGTTAAAGACTGGACGGGTTTATTATTTAGAGGAACAAAATATTATTATTTACCAATTTAAGAATAGTAAATATATAAGGGAGAGGAATTAATGTCTCCCCATGGCATTCATTGATGACGATAACTCTATCGCGAGGTAGACGCTATGATTCTAACACTCTATTCGGCTTTTAGTTAGAGAACAATTCGTCTGCAATCAGTTGTCATACAGAATGCTTTAATTATGGAGAATTGAATTTAATTCTCACACAAATTGGATATAATGTGTTTACTGTAAGGAAATCTGACGCAATACTGGCGTCAGGTGACCTGAGAATTCTAGCCTACTGCACAGATGAATTATTAGTACATGAGAATTCTACGTGTTGTTAATTTTACTTACTACAATAGTTAGTATGGTTAGTAATAAGTAATGAGAATACAACAATGTTGTATTCGGTGTTGGAAATATCCAACAGTACTAACTACTACAACAAAACAAAAGAAATGTCAATGACGTTACTTGAAATCCTTCCTGTGACACTATCAATGACAGCTAGACACCAGCCCCTCGGACTGCATAATGAACTAACTCGAACATAAGCGTGACCACAGAGGAATCAACAAGAAACAAGAACTAACAGATCTATAATCACAATTACAACAAATGACACAGTCGGTTCTAAAACACGTCTCCAGTAACCTCCTAACTGTTCTACGCCTCAGTGCAGTCTACTCCTGCAACAGCGGTTGCAATGCAATCAAATCAGTAGTCTTTCAATGACAACAATAACTAATGGGTTCACTGGCAACTCCAGCACCCTTCCTCAAATTAATCCTTACGTTAACACTCCGTCCCACGGACGATCAACAATCAATAACAATTGATTTACGTTAATAACACAATAACATTTACGTTAATTACAAGGTAACATTTACGTTAAATTAACAACTCTTACAACTGTCACTAGTAACGCGGAAATCAAACAACACTCTACCCGTCGAGCATTCAGTGAGAAAATCCCATTAATCCCTGTACTACCAGACAGCTGATTAATCTCTTTACTAGTTACATTAATTTACGTTAATTGGTTACTAATCACTCAGCGATGGTAAACTCTGATTTACAATGTCCAAAGTGCTAAGAGAACGGTAATCACTCGTGATTACCTTTAGAGTAATTAATTACTATCCTCAAGATCAATAATTAAACAATTAAAATACGCAACCTTTCACACTGGCTCAGCAATTTACATTAAGGTATGAATTCCGTCTAAGCCTTCCATACTCAGACCAATTCAAGCGACTAATAACAGTAATTAGCCCCACGTTTACGTTATTCTAAAATGACGTTACTCCTCTCACGAGTCAATCAAATGCCGGTACTTCCGGGCAGATAACGACGTTACGTTAATGGAACAATGTAGCCTTCGTGTGAGTCGATCAAACAAGGAACGAGATTAATTACTTTGACTTCCTGAAACACGTCAATTACCCGGCCCACTGACCGTTAATTACGACAGACAATTCTCTAATTCTTATCTGGCTGATGGCTAGGCTCCTCGAGACTACCGTAGCTGCTTACAGGAAAGTAAATTACCCAAACGCATTCTACGTTACTCAAATTGTCAAAGAACAAATTCTCTTAAAGCAATGGGCGTTCCCTTGGTTACGTTATAATAATTGCCTCGCAATCACCTCACTGAATACTGGACTTCGATGTCCTACCAGATAACCAGGAGAATATATGTGTACCCAAGTACTCGTCTACAGCCGAGTTCCCCCACGACAATGACAAATCACACTAACAAATCACAGTGATTTAAGTTACAATCCGGTTGCAATGACAATACTGCAGTACCTAGTAAAATAACCTACAGGACATGAACCCTCTAGAACACTGCCCCACAATGGCTTTACTGGACTGCAATCACATACGGTGATTGCTCAACACTAGCAACAATCACTATCAAATAACAACCCCCTTTGCAATAGCAAACACGGCAAGTACTCTAATTTCCAAATATTAAAATACTGCACACACTTACTTACTTACTGCTGCAAATGACCCCTAGAACATAGGTCAATATATATCAATCACCTCACAGTAAATAACGCAATAACACTGGGCACCGTGACACTACGATTATATATATATATATATATATATATATATATATATATATATATATATATATATATATATATATATATATATATATATATATATATATATATATAATTATAATTACTGCTGACACATGTAGCCTACAGCTATCAAACGTTATTGGGAACACTAAGGAGAATCTCACACTCCTTAAATCACATGGGTGAGTGATTTATCGGTCATGCATGCCGATAAACACTCGAGAGTTACGTTACTCGACAGAGCGGGGGCGGTCTCTCTAGACAGCCTCGTCACTCACCAAAACTCACCAAAATTACGTTAATTAATACTGCAACCACAATATATATTTATATAAATCACACTTGTCACGGCCCTGGGAACTATACAAGAAATTAAATCCACACTGTGGTATACTCCACAATAATCATTGCCAGGAATCGCTGGCGTTACACATACCTGAGCGCTCAGTGTTGGAATTCCACACCTGCAAGACCTCACATGGAAATGATATCACTCCGTCCCACGGACGATCAAAATGATTACCACAATGGAATAATATGATTATTACTTGGACATCCTCTCAGTCCTTGGCTAATCTATGTATATTCTGTTCCTGTGTGTACCCACACACACACACACACTGTACGTCTGTGTACACCAGACTTAAGTCCCTCTGGACTGACAAGATGACAACACAGGTGATTAATCTCCTCGCCCGCAATTCACTCCACCTGAACAGGTGCTGCGTGACAATGTGACGGAACACTTGACCTCGAATTCAAGCTTTAGAGACTACTAATCACCAGAAATACACACATAGGTACTTACTCATTCACACTGCCGGCTTTACACACCATTCCCATACATCAGGCACCCCGCTATAGGTGGCTGGCTCGCTCCGGGTGACGTAAGCGGTAGCACCTTACGTGGTACTTATACAGAAGATTGGCGCACACTCGAACCCCTCCCACTCAACACGGCTGAGTTCGCACCCTCGACTCCCCGGTGAAGTGAAGCGTTCATACCCAGGTGACACGCACAACGATAGCGTCTCACACCAACCTTGGGAAATTTGCCTTAACACTGACACGAATTTCCCCGTTCCCATCGACTGCTACAGAGCACTAGCAAGTCTAATCATCACTGGTATGGGATCTACGAGTCTGTTGCTGCTCGTATGCACATTTCCCCACGATCCCAGATCACTGTACCTCTACCCCCTGAATAACAATGTCTTAAACCCCTCCAAGCGACGACTTCGGCCGGATTCTGTGACGACCGATGTCGTAGGTGAAGCAGGAAGCATCAGCAAGTGAGTAGTCCAGCCACCACGACGCCCTATACATCAATTTGGCCGAATTGAGTACAGGAAGCGTCCTGACAAGGTGGCGGCTGAGTTCAGAATGATGCTACACCGGCTACTTCCCGCGTCCTTCTCGAAATAACCAATGAGAGGAAGGCATACAGCGGCCTACCCCTCTCATCCAATCAGCGACGGTGTAGCATAGCCCCTTGGGCAGCTCCAAGATGGCTGACCAACATGGCGGCTCAAGATGTTTCTAAGATGGCGGCTGGTTTCCATGACAACCACTCAAGTGGCCGGCGAGCGTGGGGCCCCACATGTCACCCACGCCTGCGGCCTAGCCGTTCGCGCGCAAAGTTGTCTGGCTCCATGCCATACAATGAGATGATGCTATCAGCTCTAGCACTGTCCACAGACATGCCACCCCGGCCAGGGTAACATTTATGGACTGCTGATGACTGGGGCTCTCACATGAGCCCAAACACTAGAGGTTTCGGTTGCTGGTACAAAACTTAAGTCCGCCCACTTAACAAGTGCACTTAACAAGTGTACTGGCTCCCACAGGCATAAGAGCACTATTGTAAGTGAGCTGGTGAACCACCTCCTCACATAACCCCCCACCAAAAAGATAAAATTTCCCGGAGGAAAATTTCATCTAAAAATCACCAGCCACTTACACTTGGCTCTAAAGTGCACGGCGGCTGGGTGGTGGTGATTCATCCGTTTTCTGTTGACGTCGGTGGCTGGTGGGACAAGATGTGACGTCACTGGCTCGTCCAGGGTGGTACTTCCTGACCATAGTGCGGTCGTGCTCAGGTTCTGGGTCCAGGTTAAGCCGGCTCAACGCCTCACAGCTTCCCTTCCTCAGTCCCTTCATACTCTCTCGCCCCACAGGTCTGTTTCATACTAGACACAATAGGTAGCACACTGGGATGGACTTACCAATGAAGTACAGACTCAACACCTTCCCTACTCTACCGACACAATTCCGACAGTTAGCAGACTGTCATGACTTCCCAGTGACAGGGTCTTTCTTCCTGTCTGTCTGTCAGTCTCAGACCGGGTTGCTCTACCGACTGAGTTGACTGGGCTGAGGCCTCTTCAGCAGCTGTCAAACCTCGCCCCTTTTGGTTTCAAACATGGTTTCCTGACCATGTTAACTGTAGCACCCCGGTCTCGAAAGACACTCGTCCATTGCCCATTAACTCTTCCTCTAGTTAATTCGAGTGTGTCTCTTAGGGCATCACCTCCCACGGTACTCATGCCTGTAACTTGCACCTTGGTCACCTTCTTAGTCTTAAGCCTAGTGCTGCTCGGGCACTTAGCTGCTCGGTGACCTGCCATGTTGCATGTGAAGCACCTGGGTCCCTTAACCTTGGGTTTCTGTTGGTGTCCCTTAGACTTACTTTCTTTAGGTTTGGCTCCCTTCCCAGCAAACACAAATCATCTAGAAAACGTTTGTCTATCTCTTCCCATAGGCGTGGGAATGATTTGCATTGAGAATGGTGCAGGAAAGCCTTTGAGAAACTTTTAATCAAAAAATCCAAACACAAAGGTTTTATAATAAATTGTTTTTCTACAACTTTTTTGTTCCTAATGTATTACAAATAGTTTTTACATGTTTAAATATAAAATTTATGGTGTTTTTTTTTTGTAAAATTCATTAATAAATTGTGAATGATATATATTGGCTGAGTGAAACGTTCAAAATCCATTTTGTTATAATATGATCAGAAAAAAGTAGTTTTCCAAATTTTCTAAAAATCGCTCTTTTTAACACAATTTGACTCCTTATGCATTCCACTAAACACTAATATCATGTTTAAATATATAATTTATGTATTATTCCCTAAGATAATTTATATAAATTATAAAAGTTGCTGGAAAGTGGTGTGAAAGAATCTGAAAACGTTTTGTTGTCTTATATTGGCATGTTCTTATTAACTAAAGTGAGTAAGAGTGAGCGAGAGTGGGTAAGAGTGAGTAAGAGTGACTGAAGGTGAGTGAGAGTGCCAGAGAGTGTGTAAGTGTGAGTAAGAGTGACTGAGAGTGAGTAAGAGTGACAGAGTGAGTAAGGGTGACAGAATGAGTAGGAGTGAGAGTAAAAGTGATTGAGAGTAAGGATGAGTATGAGAGTAAGAGTGATTGAGAGTTAGAGTGAGAGTAAGAGTGATTGAGAGTTAGTGAGAGTAAGAGTGATTGAGAGTAAGAGTGATTGAGAGTAAGAGTGATTGAGAGTAAGAGTGATTGAGAGTAAGAGTGATTGGGAGTAAGAGTGATTGAGAGCAAGAGTGATTGGGAGTAAGAGTGATTGGGAGTAGGAGTAGGAGTAAGAATGAGAATAAGAGTGATTGAGAGTAAGAGTAAGAATGAGAGTAAGAGTGATTGAGAGTAAGAGTGATTGAGAGTAAGAGTGATTGGGAGTAAGAGTGATTGGGAGTAAGAGTAAGAGTGAGAGTAAGAATGAGAATAAGAGTGATTGAGAGTAAGAGTGATTGGGAGTAAGAGTAAGAGTAAGAATGAGAGTAGGAGTGATTGAGAGTAGGAGTGATTGGGAGTAGGAGTGATTGGGAGTAAGAGTGATTGAGAGTAAGAGTAATTGAGAGTAAGAGTATGAGAGTAAGAGTGAGAGAGTGAGTATGAATGGGTAAGGGTGACTGAGAGTGAGTAAGAGTGACAGAGTAAGAATGACAGAGTAAGAGTGATAGAGAGTAGGAGTGACAGAGAGTGACAGAGAGTAAGAGTGACAGAGAGTAAGAGTGACAGAGAGTAAGAGTGACAGAGAGTAAGAGTGACAGAGAGTAAGAGTGACAGAGTAAGAGTGACAGAGAGTAAGAGTGACAGAGAGTAAGAGTGACAGAGTAAGAGTGAGTAAGGATGACTGAGAGTAAGAGTGAGTAATAGTGCGTAAGAGTGATTGAGAGTTAGAGTGAGAGTAAGAGTGATTAAGAGTTAGTGAGAGTAAGAGTGATTGAGAGTAAGAGTGATTGAGAGTAAGAGTGATTGAGAGTAAGAGTGATTGGGAGTAAGAGTGATTGAGAGTAAGAGTGATTGGGAGTAAGAGTGATTGGGAGTAGGAGTAAGAATGAGAATAAGAGTGATTGAGAGTAAGAGTAAGAGTAAGAATGAGAGTAAGAGTGATTGAGAGTAAGAGTGATTGAGAGTAAGAGTGATTGAGAGTAAGAGTGATTGGGAGTAAGAGTGATTGGGAGTAAGAGTAAGAGTAAGAATGAGAATAAGAGTGATTGAGAGTAAGAGTGATTGGGAGTAAGAGTAAGAATGAGAGTAGGAGTGATTGAGAGTAGGAGTGATTGGGAGTAGGAGTGATTGGGAGTAAGAGTGATTGAGAGTAAGAGTAATTGAGAGTAAGAGTATGAGAGTAAGAGTGAGAGAGTGAGTATGAATGGGTAAGGGTGACTGAGAGTGAGTAAGGATGACTGAGAGTAAGAGTGAGTAATAGTGCGTAAGAGTGATTGAGAGTAAGAGTGAGTAATAGTGTGTAAGAGTGATTGAGAGTAAGAGTGAGTAATAGTGCATAAGAGTGATTGAGAGTGAGAGTGATTATGAGAGAGTTAAGAGTGTGAGGTGTGAGAGGGTAGCAGGCCAGCAAAGCAGGATGTGTGGTCACAGATAGGCCTAGGCCTAGGCCTCGTGATCTCTAATGTTGGTTTTTATATATATGTTGGATTTTTTGTCCTGTTTCAAATTATAATTATTTAGCAGGAATGTAATAAGATATTGCACAGTATTAATGTGACAATAATATATGCATTATTTCCTTGATAATCAAACTTGTTGTTCATAGATAATATACAATCTTTGAAGGAAACATTTTGAGAGCGCGAGCTGGCAACACTGGGCTGGTGGTGAGAGAGACATATGGTTAGTTGTGCTCAGACCTTCAGTGGTGAACGGTGTGTCCCAGCTGGCCGCCACCCGCCGCCACCCGCCGCCACCACCCACCACCCACCACCCACCACCAGCCTCCACCTACCACCACCCACCACCAGCCGCCACCCGCCGCCACCCACCGCCACCCGCCACCCACCACCACCCGCCACCCGCCACCACCCTCCACCAGCCGCCACCCACCACCAGCCGCCACCCGCAGCCACCCACCACCAGCCGCCACCCAAAACCACCCACCACCAGCCGCCACCCAAAACCACCCACCACCAGCCGCCACCCGCCACCCACCACCAGCCGCCACCACCCACCACCAGCCGCCACCTGCCACCACCCACCACCAGCCGCCACCCGCCGCCACCCGCCGCCACCCGCCACCCACCACCAGCCACCACCCACCACCAGCCGCCACCCGCCACCAGCCACCGCCACCCACCACCGCCAGCCACCACCCGCCGCCACCACCCACCACCAGCCGCCACCCGCCACCAGCCACCGCCACCCACCACCGCCACCTGCCGCCACCACCCACCACCACCAGCCGCCGCCGCCACCACCACCCACCACCACCGCCGCCACCACCCATCACCGCCGCCGCCACCACCGCCGCCACCACCCATCACCGCCGCCGCCGCCACCACCCACCACAGCCGCCGCCGCCACCACCACCACAGCCGCCGCCGACACCACCGCCACCACCCACCACAGCCACCACCACCACCCACCACCACCACCACCCACCACCGCCGCCACCACCAGACGCCACAAGCCGCCACCGCCCGCCACCACCCGCCACCAGCCGCCATCACCACTACCACCACCACCAGCCACCATCACCGCCACCAGCCGCCACCAGCCGCCACCACCGCCCGCCACCAGCCGCCACCAGCTGCCACCACCACCAGCCGCCACCACCGCCCGCCATCAGCCGCCACCGCCCGTTGCCACAGTCGCCACCGCCAGCCGCCACCACCAGCCGCCATCACCGCAACCACCAGCCGCCATCAGCTGCCACTGCCACCAGCCGTCACCACCAGCCGCCACCAGCTGCCACCGCCCGCCACCAGCCGCCACCACCAGCCGCCACCACCGCCACCACCACCTGCCACCAGCCGCCACCACCGCCCGCTATCAGCCGTCACCGCCCGTTGCCACAGTCGCCACCGCAAGCCGCCACCGCCAGCCGCCACCAGCCCCCACCACCGCCGATCGCCACCACCCACCACAGCCGCCACCACCCACCACCACCGCCGCCACCACCGACCACAGCCGCCACCACTCATCACAGCCGCCGCCGCCCGCCACCACCGCCAGACACAGCCGCCCGTGTCCGCCACCGCCGCCACTGTCCGCCACCGCCGCCACTGTCCGCCACCGCCGCCACTGTCCACCACCGCCGCCACTGTCCACCACCGCCGCCACTGTCCGCCCGCCGCCACCACTGTCAGCCCGCCGCCACCACTTTCCGCCCGCCGCCACCACTGTCCGCCCGCCACCACCACTGTCCGCCCGCCGCCGCTGCTGTCCGCCCGCCGCCGCCACTGTCCGCCCGCCGCCACTGTCCACCACCGCCGCCACTGTCCGCCATCGCCGCCACTGTCCGCCACCGCCGCTACTGTCCGCCACCACCGCCACTGTCCGCCACCGCCACCACTGTCCGCCACCGCCGCCACTGTCCGCCACTGCCGCCACTGTCCGCCACCGCCGCCACTGTCCGCCACTGTCCGCCACTGTCCGCCACTGCCACCACTGTCCGCCACCGCCACCACTGTCCACCCACCGCCACCACTGTCCGCCCGCCGCCACCACTGTCCGCCTGCCGCCACCACTGTCCGCCCGCCGCCACCACTGTCCGCGCGCCGCCACTACTGTCCGCCCGCCGCCGCCACTGTCCGCCCACCGCCGCCACTGTCTGCCCGCCGCCGCCACTGTCCGCCCGCCGCCGCCACTGTCCGCCTGCCGCCACTGTTCACCACCGCCGCCACGGTCCGCCCGCCGCCACTATCCGCCACAGCCGCCACTATCCGCCACCGCCGCCACTGTCCGCCCGCCGCCACTATCCGCCACCGCCGCCACTGTCTGCCTGCCGCCACTGTCCGCCCGCCGCCACTGTCCGCCCGCCGCCGCCCTGTCCGCCCGCCGCCGCCCTGTCGGCCCGCCGCCACTGTCCGCCCGCCGCCACTATCCGCCACCGCCGCCACTGTCCGCCCGCCGCCACTGTCCGCCACCGCCGCCACTGTCCGCCCGCCGCCACTGTCCGCCACCGCCGCCACTGTCCGCCCGCCGCCACCACCGCCACTGTCCGCCCGCCGCCACTGTCCGTCCGCTGCCACTGTCCGCCCGCCGCCGCCACTGTCCGCCCGTCGCCACTGTCCGCCCGCCGCCACTATCCGCCACTGCCACCACTGTCCGCCACAGCCGCCACTCTCCGCCGTACAGCCTCCCCTCTCTCCGTTAGTAAATAATTATAATTGTTAGTAAATAATAAAAGAAATATAAATTATTAGATTTTTTTACCCTTAAATTGGTTTTAATATTTAAATTGAAAATAATAATATAATATAAAATATAATAATAATAATATAATATAAAATATAATTTAATTTCAAGAAATTTAACTTTAAACACAAAGATGTGAAAAGGGTTCAGATTATAGGCTCAAACCTTTCATAAGAGATTCATATTGGTATATGAATGGATTATTAATGATTCAGGTTAGGATTGTAAAGTTGCCACAACATCTCAAATTTGTGTTAGATACGTAGGTATTGGTTATAAGTTTTGGAAACCTATTTAAGTCCCCACACAATATCGTATCTGATACGATAAAACAAACGTTTCCAATCCTTTCAAATACTTTCCAGATATGTTGTGGCAACCTAAAATTGTTTGCTGGGTTTCCGATTGTTTAACTGTAGCACCCCGGTCTCGAAAGACACTCGTCCATTGCCCATTAACTATTCCTCTAGTTAATTCGAGTGTCTCTTAGGGCATCACCTCCCACGGTACTCATGCCTGTAACTTGCACCTTGGTCACCTTCTTAGTCTTAAGCCTAGTGCTGCTCGGGCACTTAGCTGCTCGGTGACCTGCCATGTTGCATGTGAAGCACCTGGGTCCCTTAACCTTGGGTTTCTGTTGGTGTCCCTTAGACTTACTTTCTTTAGGTTTGGCTCCCTTACATGGAGCTTGAGTAAACCTTTCAACCTTTGTCACACATCGATCTAGGTATGCATCCCTAGGATCGATCTTCTCCTCTATTGGCAATAGAGGAGGTACCTCTACTTCCAGCGCCTGTACCTCTGAGCTTGGCGCGGCAGGAGGGGCTTGACTCCCCGTCCTTGCCTCCGATTACACTCTTGCAATTTCCAATCTAGTCAATCTCTCGTGGTGGGCATTCCACATGTAAGCCACAAATTTGGCCTTATCCTCTCTTTGCAGTTTCATAGCATCAGCTTGAGCTGCTAGGTACTCTAAAGTAATTTCCTCCTGGGGTTGTTCAGTCCCCCTCCTGAGAGGTTGTTCTGGTATCTGATTGACTACTTCCAACGAAACGTTTCTGTGGCCCAAGGATTCAGTCCTTAGCCTAGGCTGGGGTCGCAACTCCCCTTCCTTCTCCTGGGGTGGACTCAATCCCACACCCCCTGACATACCGACTATACCACGGTCGGCTAGGGGAACTCCCTTGTCCCCTAGGTCACTTCTGTTTGCTCTTTCTAGACATAGACGCCGTACATAGGCATTATGGTCCTCAACATACCGCCTACATTCCTCATCTGTACAACTGTTTCTATCCTTTGGCAGCACGCCATACTTAGTCACATACAGATATACGTACTTATGCCTATAATCCTCATCCATTCTGTGTGTGTGGTGTGTGTGTACCTAATCCTGCTAACCGACAACATACACACCCACAGCAATATTGTTCTGCAATGTTCTGCACACCTTTCTTCACAGGTTTCTCAACTTGATGAGTCTTACTTTTCTGATTATGAATCAAAAGTCTACGGCCCCACGTTGGGCGCCACGATGTGAGAGCTTTATTTGTTACTTGTGAGAAGTTTTGGAATAAATTATAATTGGTATAAGGAATTTTAGCTCGGAAAATTTCTAAGAACTTTCTTTATTCTTTAACCTTTATTCCTGTCGTGATATTCAACTAGGTCGCCTGAGGAAGGACTTGCTTAGCTAACACACCAGTGTAGTAACCAACTCATTCCTCACTTTGGGACCATGTATGAACAATTGACTAGGCGCGAGCAAACGCCGAGACCCCAATGAAAATTGAAATCCCCCCACTTAGGCCGCCGACCTTCGCCAATCGCCGAAGCGAATCTAACGAGTAGGTCACGGGCTCTCACAACAATAATTTATTGTTGTGTGGTACCGTATATTTGATCCAAAGCTCAAAAAATTAGTCTCAATTTTATTAGACGAGTGTGAAGAACATTTACATAACAATAATAATGTGTGGGGGTGTAACGAAAAGACAGTGTTAACCATAACAACTTAGTTTATTCAATAAAGTACTAACTACTACAACAAAACAAAAGAAATGTCAATGACGTTACTGGAAATCCTTCCTGTGACACTATCAATGACAGCTAGACACCAGCCCCTCGGAGTGCATAATGAACTAACTCGAACATAAGCGTGACCACAGAGGAATCAACAAGAAACAAGAACTAACAGATCTATAATCACAATTACAACAAATGACACAGTCGGTTCTGAAACACGTCTCCAGTAACCTCCTAACTGTTCTACACCTCAGTGCAGTCTAATCCTGCAACAGCGGTTGCAATGCAATCAAATCAGTAGTCTTTCAATGACAACAATAACTAATGGGTTCACTGGCAACTCCAGCACCCTTCCTCAAATTAATCCTTACGTTAACACTCCGTCCCACGGACGATCAACAATCAATAACAATTGATTTACGTTAATAACACAATAACATTTACGTTAATTACAAGGTAACATTTACGTTAAATTAACAACTCTTACAACTGTCACTAGTAACGCGGAAATCAAACAACACTCTACCCGTCGAGCATTCAGTGATAAAATCCCATTAATCCCTGTACTACCAGACAGCTGATTAATCTCTTTACTAGTTACGTTAATTTACGTTAATTGGTTACTAATCACTCAGCGATGGTAAACTCTGATTTACAATGTCCAAAGTGCTAAGAGAACGGTAATCACTCGTGATTACCTTTAGAGTAATTAATTACGATCCTCAAGATCAATAATTAAACAATTAAAATACGCAACCTTTCACACTGGCTCAGCAATTTACATTAAGGTATGAATTCCGTCTTAGCCTTCCATACTCAGACCAATTCAGGCGACTAATAACAGTAATTAGCCCCACGTTTACGTTATTCTAAAATGACGTTACTCCTCTCACGAGTCAATCAAATGCCGGTACTTCCGGGCAGATAACGACGTTACGTTAATGGAACAATGTAGCCTTCGTGTGAGTCGATCAAACAAGGATCGAGATTAATTACTTTGACTTCCTGAAACACGTCAATTACCCGGCCCACTGACCGTTAATTACGACAGACAATACTCTAATTCTTATCTGGCTGATGGCTAGGCTCCTCGAGACTTCCGTAGCTGCTTACAGGAAAGTAAATTAACCCAAACGCATTCTACGTTACTCAAATTGTCAAAGAACAAATTCTCTTAAAGCAATGGGCGTTCCCTTGGTTACGTTATATTAATTGCCTCGCAATCACCTCACTGAATACTGGACTTCGATGTCCTACCAGATAACCAGGAGAATATATGTGTACCCAAGTACTCGTCTACAGCCGAGTTCCCCCACGACAATGACAAATCACACTAACAAATCACAGTGATTTACGTTACAATCCGGTTGCAATGACAATACTGCAGTACCTAGTAAAATAACCTACAGGACATGAACCCTCTAGAACACTGCCCCACAATGGCTTTACTGGACTGCAATCACATACGGTGATTGCTCAACACTAGCAACAATCACTATCAAATAACAACCCCCTTTGCAATAGCACACACGGCAAGTACTCTAATTTCCAAATATTAAAATACTGCACACACTTACTTACTTACTGCTGCAAATGACCCCTAGAACATAGGTCATTATATATCAATCACCTCACTGTAAATAACGCAATAACACTGGGTACCGTGACACTACGATTATATATATATATATATATATATATAATTATAATTACTGCTGACACATGTAGCCTACAGCTATCAAACGTTATTGGGAACACTAAGGAGAATCTCACACTCCTTAAATCACATGGGTGAGTGATTTATCGGTCACGCATGCCGATAAACACTCGAGAGTTACGTTACTCGACAGAGCGGGGGCGGTCTCTCTAGACAGCCTCGTCACTCACCAAAACTCACCAAAATTACGTTAATTAATACTGCAACCACAATATATATTTATATAAATCACACTTGTCACGGCCCTGGGAACAATACAAGAAATTAAATCCACACTGTGGTATACTCCACAGTAATCATTGCCAGGAATCGCTGGCGTTACACATACCTGAGCGCTCAGTGTTGGAATTCCACACCTGCAAGACCTCACATGGAAATGATATCACTCCGTCCCATGGACGATCAAAATGATTACCACAATGGAATAATATAATTATTACTTGGACATCCTCTCAGTCCTTGGCTAATCTATGTATATTCTTTTCCCGTGTGTACCCACACACACACACACTGTACGTCTGTGTACACCAGACTTAAGTCCCTCTGGACTGACATGATGACAACACAGGTGATTAATCTCCTCGCCCACAATTCACTCCACCTGAACAGGTGCTGCGTGACAATGTGACGGAACACTTGACCTCGAATTCAAGCTTTAGAGACTACTAATCACCAGAAATACACACATAGGTACTTACTCATTCACACTGCCGGCTTTACACACCATTCCCATACATCAGGCACCCCGCTATAGGTGGCTGGCTCGCTCCGGGTGGCGTAAGCGGTAGCACCTTACGTGGTACTTATACAGAAGATTGGCGCACACTCGAACCCCTCCCACTCAACACGGCTGAGTTCGCACCCTCGATTTCCCGGTGAAGTGAAGCGTTCATACCCAGGTGACACGCACAACGATAGCGTCTCACACCAACCTTGGGAAATTTGCCTTAACACTGACACGAATTTCCCCGTTCCCATCGACTGCTACAGAGCACTAGCAAGTCTAATCATCACTGGTATGGGATCTACGAGTCTGTTGCTGCTCGTATGCACATTTCCCCACGATCCCAGATCACTGTACCTCTACCCCCTGAATAACAATGTCTTAAACCCCTCCAAGCGACGACTTCGGCCGGATTCTGTGACGACCGATGTCGTAGGTGAAGCAGGAAGCATCAGCAAGTGAGTAGTCCAGCCACCACGACGCCCTATACATCAATTTGGCCGAATTGAGTACAGGAAGCGTCCTGACAAGGTGGCGGCTGAGTTCAGAATGATGCTACACCGGCTACTTCCCGCGTCCTTCTCGAAATAACCAATGAGAGGAAGGCATACAGCGGCCTACCCCTCTCATCCAATCAGCGACGGTGTAGCATAGCCCCTAGGGCAGCTCCAAGATGGCCGATCAACATGGCGGCTCAAGATGTTTCTAAGATGGCGGCTGGTTTCCATGACAACCACTCAAGTGGCCGGCGAGCGTGGGGCCCCACATGTCACCCACGCCTGCGGCCTAGCCGTTCGCGCGCAAAGTTGTTTGGCTCCATGCCATACAATGAGATGATGCTATCAGCTCTAGCACTGTCCACAGACATGCCACCCCGGCCAGGGTAACATTTATGGACTGCTGATGACTGGGGCTCTCACATGAGCCCAAACACTAGAGGTTTCGGTTGCTGGTACAAAACTTAAGTCCGCCCACTTAACAAGTGCACTTAACAAGTGTACTGGCTCCCACAGGCATAAGAGCACTATTGTAAGTGAGCTGGTGAACCACCTCCTCACACATTGATCGTCGTCCATTTAATCCATCTGTTTGTAGAAATGGAAAACAAAAATAAAACCGGGAGGGGGTAAATGCTATTCAAAATAAGATACCAAAGTATTTTATGTTAAGAATGGTATAAGAGTCTTGTCCAAGAACATTCTACATGGAATTTAACTTTAAGCAAAATAATTTAATCAACATTACAATGCACCAATAATCATTACAACTCAAAATGGCGGCGGTCCAAGAAGCTGGTTATTCCGGAACAAGTCTACCGCATCGGACAAGTCATCTACCGTCGCCACATATATCAGGTTTAGACAAGCCCGCGATAAACCAGCGTCACTGAGAACCGAACATCGGTATTTTCAGCAACATTACCCTTGAGCAAATGTGACCTAACAATTTAAAATGACTAACATGTAGTGTATTCAGTACATTAAATGTTTCAGCTGTTTCGGTTTAATCATATTCATGTTTAGTAAAGTTTATTTGTTAAGAAAAATATGTTTAAAAGTTCATTCTGGTTTCACATAATACTCTCTTCTCACAGTCTCTCCGTTCCCCACCACTACTCTTCCAACATCCAATTAACTTATTTAACTGAAGGAAAGGAATAATGAATCGTGCATTCATGCACACTGATAATTACCATTATCTAGAGAACTTCATTACAAGGAAGTGGGGACATTTACTTATGATACAAATACGCACAACTATTTTCCTTATGTTTGGTGTCGCATCTCAATCTTCCACATTAAGGCATATGTAAGTGTTACTGATCATATTTAGTGTCATTCATAATTGTTACAAGCCATTTAGTCTGCCAATAACACTCATACTACCAAACCTAATCCCAATAACTTACTAATACTCCACAAGAGAATACTAAAAAATTAAAATATATTTTGTATTATAAAAAGATCCCAGTTACTTTGAACGTTTCACAATACTTTAATAAAAATAATAAAGGTTAACTTCAAGTGGTCTATTAGTCATCACTAAAGACCCAATTAAATAATCCACATTGTCATGGGGGTGGGCCGGGGCTCCGCTAACACTCGGCTGCTAGGGGCTCAGAAGGCAGAATACTCAGCCCCTCCGACTCCCGGGATTCACCGGAGTCTCCTTGGTCCCACAGGAGAGGACCAGCAATGCCCACCACCGCAGGTCTTTGCTCGCACCACTGTGGGGTGCCACTGATTCACCCTGGGAGCCCTTCAGTCAACCACGGGGAAACTGCTATTAGCAGTTCCGGCCTAGACCCGTGGAGAAGTGAAGGAAGACTCAGGCTTACCTTTTAACCATAACTTCCCCTGAGTCTTGCCTGCCAGACAAAAAGGTTGCAGGAATTCCTTTCCCGCCTGCCTTCTCTATCTTCTTTTAATAAGGTCGCCAGCTGGGTTAGTATATCTGCACCCCCAGCGATGCAGTTCAGTGGGTGTATTCTATACTGTTTGTTGCCAGTGTTGCTATTTCTGTAGATCTGCCACTGGACTGTCAGCCCAAGGTACTCTCCCATAAAAGTCTGTGTGGCTTTACATCTCTCCACCCACTACGTTGCTTGTTACCACAATATTGCTACCATTCCGGCTCTGATACTGGTCGGATGGCCTAAGATACACTTTTATATAAGTCTGTGCTGCTTTACCACTCTTCAGGCGGAAAGAACTTCCATAGAAAACGTGATGTTCCCTAGGTGGTACTATGATAACTCTCGTGTATGCTCATGGAGATTATTATTTTTTTATTTTTTTTTTTTGGAGATATATACAAGAGTTGTTACATTCTTGTACAGCCACTAGTACGCGTAGCGTTTCGGGCAAGTCCTTAATCCTATGGTCCCTGAAATACGATCCCCTGCCGCGAAGAAACGTTTTTTTTTTCATCCAAGTACACATTTTACAGTTGCGTTAAACAGAGGCTACAGTTAAGGAATTGCGCCCAGTAAATCCTCCCCTGCCAGGATACGAACCCATGACATAGCGCTCGCGGAACGCCAGGCGAGTGTCTTACCACTACACCACGGAGACTGCTAAATGGAGTCTAAAAAATAAGTATTATGGAGGCACACTTAAACACAATGATAAAATGTGTGAATTTACTGACACAAATTACATGATCACACATACAAATACAGTCAATACAGAAAATGAAAATAAGGATAATAAATCTCGAGATCGTCAGCAACTCTTCTTTCACGACCTCTAACACCTCCTTCAACAGGGAAGATTAAAAGGAAGTCACACTCTCACCATAGGGGCCTCTTCGTCGACGTCGGCTATCACCTCTTCAACTGCCCCGTCGTCCACACACACTGTCCTCTTCAACAGTCCTGGACTCAAGCTGCCCTGCAGCCTATCCTACTATTAAAGTATTAATGTTATACTGCCACATACATATGTAACTATCGTGGCCTATCTAGTCTACTCACACAAGGGGTAATAGGAGGGAAAATTGATCTACCTTTAGATTCCTGGCTCACGACGTCTGTCCCTCGATGGTGTGAGGTTCCCACGCTTCCTGAGTCGGTCCTCGACGATCCAGGAATGTTCCACAGGTCATCAGGCGTCGTGAAACCTTCGCGTCGTCGCCGAAACATTCGCAGAGATTCAGATATCCCAATCCTGGTTCACCAGTGGGCACTGAGCTAATCACTATATGCGCACACTCGTCCCTTCCACAAGGCGTTGCTCCTTGCCCTAGGAACGGAGTCGTCCCTCCAAAATCCTCAGTGAACGTGACCCACAGCTAAGCCAGCTTGCCACACCTTCCAGACCCTCAGCGTCATGCGGCGCCGCCCAGCGTCATCGCCGACCGATTTTCCAAGTTTGGCACTCCTCTGCTCAATAAACTTGGCTTCTTCTTACTTCCCAGAAGCGCAGGGTCTCCAGTAACGATGGTGGGCTGCGATGGCTAGCTCTAATCCACTGAGTAAGGCTTGTAGAGTCTCAAATCCTTGAGAGCTGATCGAGAAACGTCCTCTCCCCTTCGTAGTCAGACCAGCTCTGACGCTGACACCGCCTGGGGCGCTCGAAAACGTCACTGCGGGCTCTGATTGGTCGCCCGCGACCTAAGTCGGCCAATCCGCAATCGGCTAGTGTCCTTTACAAAACAGAATTTCTGCAGGTAGGGGGTACTCTTTCATTTATATCAGGGCGCCACTTTCCTTTTACCTCAAACTTATAATGTAAATTTCTCCCTTATCTGGGGGCCGATCTGGTCGCCACATATACCAACAGACTCCCTGTATCACAGAGAATCACTAGGGAGAGCTGATATGACTCTTAAAGCAGACAAACGGAAGAACTAGGAGAGGGCACCATAACAATATATATAAATATATATATATATATATATATATATATATATATATATATATATATATATATATATATATATATATATATATCTCCTAAACACGAGAGTGAAGTATACAACTTTAGAACACTTTCCCAGAGTTGTGCCTTAAGCATAGACACAGTGTCCTCCCATATTAACAGGGACTTGATGAAAAAACGTAAAAATGACCCCTCACTTGCTCTAGTGCTCTTGGGAGGTGGTGATCTTTGGAGTGTATAAATACTCCGAAATTACCATCTCTTTTAAGGGTCTGAGCAGGTGGTGGAGTGGGTTAAGGCGTACCTGTTATGCCAGTTGCTGGAAGGCTTCTGTGCTGGCTAGGGTTCGAGTCTCCTGGTGGGAAAGTGTTCTAAAGTTATATACTTCACTCTCGTGTTTAGGAGAGTTGTGCTTTAAGCATAGACACAGTGTTCTCCCATATTAACAGGGACTTGATGAAAAAAACGTTAAAATGACTCTCACTTGCTCTAGTGCTCTTGGGAGGTGGTGATCTTTGGAGTGTATAAATACTCCGAAATTACCATCTCTTTTAAGGGTCTGAGCAGGTGGTGGAGTGGGTTAAGGCGTACCTGTTATGCC
The DNA here is from genome assembly GCF_040958095.1 of Procambarus clarkii. Taxonomy (NCBI): domain Eukaryota; kingdom Metazoa; phylum Arthropoda; class Malacostraca; order Decapoda; family Cambaridae; genus Procambarus; species Procambarus clarkii. Next base: position 4,718,812 of record NC_091227.1, read on the forward strand.
AGTTGCTGGAAGGCTTCTGTGCTGGCTAGGGTTCGAGTCTCCAGGTGGGAAAGTGTTCTAAAGTTGTATACTTCACTCCCGTGTTTAGGAGAGTTGTGCCTTAAATAAATATATATATATATATATATATATATATATATATATATATATATATATATATATATATATATATATATGTTGTACTTAGTAGCCAGAACGTCGTACTCGGCCTACTATGCATGGCCCGATTTGCCTAATAAGCCAAGTTTTCCTGAATTTATATATTTTCAAAATATTTTTCTTATGAAATGATAAAGCTATCCATATTATTATATATGAGATAATTTTTTTTTTAATTTGAATTAAACCTAGCGTAGATATATGACCGAACCTAACCAACCCTACCTAACCTAATCTAACATATCTTAACCTATCCTAATCTAATACAATTAAGTCAATAATGTATGTTCTTAATATACTATAATAATAATAATTTAAATAAACTAATTGGAAACAATTTATTAAAAATAAAGAAAATCACTGGGCCTATTAGGCAAATCGGGCCTTGCATAGTAGGCCGAGAAGTGCATTCTGACTACTAGGTACGACATATATATGTATACCCCAATATACATATACCCCAATGTGAGCAATACATATATATATACCCCAATGTCAGCAACTGGCACGCGTCTCACACCACACGCCCTCCAAATTGCTGTGGCCCTCCACCTTGCTGCCCCAATCCACACCAGATATAGGTGTATTTGAGGCGAGGTGGGGCTGACAGGTACGGCCACCATGGCCAACTCTGCCAAAGCACAGGGGGATGGCACTCGAGGCACAGTGAAGTTAATGTCATCATCAAGAGGAGCCTCACCACAGCTGGATGCCCAGCTGAAAGAGAGCCCCGTTACCTAACGCCCCGTAACTCTGATGCTCTTATTGGTCGCCCGGATGGTATCACAGTGAACCCCTGGAAGAATGACAAGCAGTTGGTATGGGACTACCCGTGCGTATCAACCCTGGCTAACACCTACATCAACCTCAGTGTTGCACAACCAGGTGGTGCTGCCACCCACAGGGAAGCAGCCAAATCCTGTAAGTACAGAGAACTGGATCACCATTACAATTTTGTCCCCATTGCTTCTGAGACACTCGGCGCCTGGGATAAAAGTGCTACCAGTTTTTTGAAGGAACTGGGTTCTAGGCTCATTGAAACAACAAGGGACCCTAGAGCTGCCAGATTTCTTTTCAAGCGCCTCAGCGTGGCGATACAGAGGGGAAATGCACACTGCAATCAGGGTTCCTGCCCGCCATCTGAGGAGCTGGAGGAACTCGACAACCTATGATAACCACCTTTGTACCCTATATGTAACTCCTTTTTTGTAACAAAGTTCAAATAAAACAAATATATATGTGTACATACAAAAGGCTGGGGGTGGTAGGAGAAGATAACATTATTGTTCAGTGAGAAACCACAAGGTCTCCTCCGAATACTTTTTATTTTCTTCTCTGAGGCAATGGTCCC
>NC_091227.1:4720821-4733321 GCF_040958095.1 Procambarus clarkii
ATATATATATATATATATATTATATTATATATATATATATATATATATGTGTGTGTGTGTGTGTGTGTGTGTGTGTGTGTGTGTGTGTGTGTGTGTGTGTGTGTGTGTGTGTGTGTGTGTGTGAATAATATTCTGAATACTTGAATCAGTGTCATGATCATTGTTGCATTTACATGTATGCAACAACTGTCACGATCACAACAAGTTGATATCGTAAAATACTTCCGCAGTAGTCAGCAACCCCAAGTTCTTACTGATCGACTAACTGTCGCGGTGAACACGTGTGTGGAAAACTGTAAATCATGGCGTGGGCTGCTTCAGGAGTGCACTCTCTCCTCAACTCTGGTCCATACACCAGCTGTCTGCTGGAGAGAGATGTTGTGGCTGGCACTGCAAGTGGTGGTGGTAGTGGTGGGGCTGGCTTCCACTGGATACCCAGTCGTTGAGGAACGCATAGCTCATGTCCACCTGAGACTTCTCACTGATTATCTGCAGTTCTACAACATCAGAACTCTTTACATTATTAACCAAGGTTAGCATTTTGTCTTGCTTGAAAGCCAGATATACTGATGACAATTGTTCGTAAACTGATTTGTTGCAGAACTCTAAAGACTGGGTGATTGTTGCACCGCTGTTCTGTTTCATCGGTGATTGTTCCACCACTTCTGATTCACCGGTAAATTACTGCACCGTTTCTGTTTCACCGGTAATTACTGCACCGCTTCTGTTTCACCAGTGATTGTTGCACCACTTCTTTTTCACCAGTGATTGTTGCACCACTTCTGTTTCACCAGTGATTGTTGCACCGCTTCTGTTTCACTAGTGATTGTTGCACCGCTTCTGTTTCACCAGTGATTGTTGCACCGCTTCTGTTTCACTAGTGATTGTTGCACCGCTTCTGTTTCACCAGTGATTGTTGCACCGCTTCTGTTTCACCAGTGATTGTTGCACCGCTTCTGTTTCACCAGTGATTGTTGCACCGCTTCTGTTTCACCAGTGATTGTTGCACCGCTTCTGTTTCACCAGTGATTGTTGCACCGCTTCTGTTTCACTAGTGATTGTTGCACCTCTTCTGTTTCACCAGTGATTGTTGCACCGCTTCTGTTTCACCAGTGATTGTTGCACCGCTTCTGTTTCACCAGTGATTGTTGCACCGCTTCTGTTTCACCAGTGATTGTTGCACCGCTTCTGTTTCACCAGTGATTGTTGCACCTCTTCTGTTTCACCAGTGATTGTTGCACCGCTTCTGTTTCACCAGTGATTGTTGCACCGCTTCTGTTTCACCAGTGATTGTTGCACCGCTTCTGTTTCACCAGTGATTGTTGCACCGCTTCTGTTTCACCAGTGATTGTTGCACCGCTTCTGTTTCACCAGTGATTGTTGCACCGCTTCTGTTTCACTAGTGATTGTTGCACCGTTTTTGTTTCATCGGTCATTGTTGCACTGCTTTTGTTTAATCGGTGATTGTTGCACCGCTTCTGTTTCACCAGTTAATGTTGCACTGCTTGTTTCATCGCTGAATGGTGCATGATTGCAACGATTACTACTATTGCAACAGTGGTAATTGCAACATCATTTCTGTGTCAGTGGTAATTGTTACAATGCTCCAGTATCAGTGATAATTGTTGCAGTGTTCCAGTGTCGGGTAATTGTTGCAGCACTTCTGAGTCATTAGTTTTTTTTAGTCATTTTGTGACGGGTAATTCTTGCTGCACTCACGAGTCAGCAGTAATTGTTGCAGAGATCCTTAGTGACCGCTAAATGTAGCAAGACTCCTGAGTCAGTGTTAACTGTTACAGGGCTCATCTTTGAACAGTTGCAGCTACCCCGAGTTACTGGTAATTATTGCCGTACTAACGTGTTATTAGTAATTGTTGTAGTACTCTATTGTTATTTGTAATTGTTGCAGAACTCCAGTGTAATTGGATGTTGTTGCAGTATTTTTGTGACGTGATAATTGTTGCAATGTTCCGTGTCAGTGGTAATTGTTACAATTCTCTTGGGTAAGTGGCAATTGTTTCAGCGTTCCCGTGCCATTAGTAGTTGTTTCAGTGCTCCCGTATAAGTAGTAATTGTTGCAATGTTCCCGTGTCAGTGGTAATTGTTGTCACACCCCATAACAGTGGTGATTTTTTCAGTGAGCCCATCTCATTGGTATTTATTGCAATGCACCTGTATCAGTGGTAAGTGTTGCAGCGCTCCCGTGTCAGTGTTTTGAATACCTTGCCAGGTTCTAACAAATTTGTTAGAACCCCAGGTTCATTCCGAACACACCAATTTTACAACCGTGTGAACTCTATAACTCCCTTGCCTCAGGAACAGTTTACACCATCTAATTCTCTACACAAGACCCTTGAGGCGTACCAATAGGTTTATACTTGAACTCAGTGGAAGAACATACGGAAGTTTAATAAAGGCTGTCAGGTTTTCTCGTTACATAAACTATACTCTGACAGCAATTAACAAATTAACCTACTCTCTCTCTGGTTAAATCAGCTACGAATAAAAATAAACCCACTGAACCTTCCCATTCACCATCTGAACTCGTAACTTGCGCCTAAGTCCCTAATACCAAATCATCCTCACTCCAACGCCCCCATACAATACTCACACACTACAGACTCGACTCGGACAACAAGATCACATCGGGTCCCCACATTTGGTCGGTTTTACTTCGTCGCTGCCACTGACCTGGAGGACTTGGATATAGGAGCAGCTAGAACCCCGGCTACCAGTAGGCTGTCGTCCAGCCGGTCATAGCCTCAAACATTACTCCCCGCATCTCATGGTGGGTATAATTCCCATTAACTGTAAATCTTGTTCCGAAGAGCTAGAGATCAGCCTTTGAGACCTCTCAGCTGTTAAATTCGTTTGAGTGGGCTACAGCTGTCTTAATTCCTCTGACCTTACACCATGTGTGAGCAAAATCTGAATACTAATGTACTTTTCACCGTCATTTGTTAAGTACTCACATAATTGTATTCGCCAAGTTGTGCTTGTGGGGGTTGATCTTTGGCTTTTTAGTCCCGCCTCTCAACTGTCAAACTACTGGTGAACACATTCCTGAGCTTCTCGAGCTTTGTCATATCTACATTTGAAACTGCGTATGAAGTCAGCTTCCACCACCATCACTTCCTAATGCATTCCACGTACCAACTACTCTGACACTGAAAAAGTTCTTTCTTGTCTGTGGGGTTCATTAGGGTACTCAGCTTCTACCTATGTCTCTTTGTGCGTGTACCACCCGTGTTCAATAATCCATCCTTGTTTACCCTGTCAATTCCCCTGAGAATTTTATATGTGGTGATCATGTCTCCGCGAGCTCTTCTGTCTTCCAGAGACATGAGGTGCAGTTCACGCAGCCTTTCCTCATAACCAATGCCTCTTAGTTCTGGGGACTAGCCTAGTGCCATCCTAAGAAGTTTTTCCACTTTCGTCTTGTGCTTGACAAGGTATAGGTTCCATGCTGGGAAAAACATACTCCATGATTGGTCTTACAAAACTCTGAGGATTCCTTACACAGGTTTTGAAGGCAGTTCTGATGATAGCCACCCTGGCATACACAGCCATTGTTATTCTTTTGATGTTGGCTTCAGGAGACAGGTTTGGCGTGATATCAAGTCCTAGATCTTTCTCTCTATCAGTTTCTTGAAGGACTTCACCTCCCATTCGGTATGCATTGCCTGGCCTCCTATTTCCTCCGCCTAGTTTCATCACCTTACATATACCTGTGTTGAAATGCTTTTGTTGTGGTGCCTGATTCACTGGCAAATATTCTCCTCTAACTTGTATATTACAACACCAGTTGTAATTGTTGCAACGCCCTAATTTCAGCGGTAAAAAATACAATGCTCTCATTTTAGTGGTAATTGTTCAGCGCTCTCACATCAGTAGTAAACTATTTCACGCCTCCCGTGGCAGTGGTAATTGTTGCAGCGCTTCAGCGTCAGTGGTAATTGTTGCAGCGCTCCCGTGTCAGTGGTAATTGTTGCAGCGCTCCTGTGACAGTGGTAATTGTTGCAGCGCTCCTGTGACAGTGGTAATTGCTGCAGCGCTCCCGTGTCAGTGGTAATTGTTGCAGCGCTCCTGTGACAGTGGTAATTGCTGCAGCGCTGCCGTGTCAGTGGTAATTGTTGCAGCGCTCCTGTGACAGTGGCAATTGCTGCAGAGCTCCCGTGTCAGTGGTAATTGTTGCAGCGCTCCTGTGACAGTGGTAATTGTTGCAGCGCTCCTGTGACAGTGGTAATTGCTGCAGAGCTCCCGTGACAGTGGTAATTGTTGCAGCGCTCCTGTGACAGTGGTAATTGTTGCAGCGCTCCTGTGACAGTGGTAATTGTTGCAGCGCTCCCGTGACAGTGGTAATTGTTGCAGAGCTCCCGTGACAGTGGTAATTGTTGCAGCGCTCCTGTGACAGTGGTAATTGTTGCAGAGCTCCGTGACAGTGATAATTGTTGCAGTGCTCCTGTGACAGTGGTAATTGTTGCAGCGCTCCTGTGACAGTGGTAATTGTTGCAGCGCTCCCGTGACAGTGGTAATTGTTGCAGAGGTCCCGTGACAGTGGTAATTGTTGCAGCACCCCTGTGACAGTGATAATTGTTGCAGAGCTCCCGTGACAGTAGTAATTGTTGCAGTGCTCCTGTGACAGTGGTAATTGTTGCAGCGCTCCTGTGACAGTGGTAATTGTTGCAGAGCTCCCGTGACAGTGGTAATTGTTGCAGTGCTCCTGTGACAGTGGTAATTGTTGCAGTGCTCCTGTGACAGTGGTAATTCTTGCAGTGCTCCTGTGACAGTGGTAATTGTTGCAGCGCTCCCGTGACAGTGGTAATTGTTGCAGCGCTCCTGTGACAGCGGTAATTGTTGCAGCACTCCTGTGACAATAGTAATTGTTGCAGCGCTCCCATGACAGTGATAATTGTTGCAGCGCTCCTGTGACAGTGGTAATTGTTGCAGCACCCCTGTGACAAGCGGTAATTGTTTGCAGCACTCCTGTGACAATAGTAATTGTTGCAGCGCTCCTGTGACAGTGATAATTGTTGCAGCGCTCCTGTGACAGTGGTAATTGTTGCAGCACCCCTGTGACAGCGGTAATTGTTGCAGCGCTCCTGTGACAGTGGTAATTGTTGCAGTGCTCCCGTGACAGTGGTAATTGCTGCAGAGCTTCCGTGACAGTGATAATTGTTGCAGTGCTCCTGTGACAGTGGTAATTGTTGCAGCGCTCCTGTGACAGTGGTAATTGTTGCAGCGCTCCCGTGACAGTGGTAATTGTTGCAGAGGTCCCGTGACAGTGGTAATTGTTGCAGCACCCCTGTGACAGTGATAATTGTTGCAGAGCTCCGTGACAGTAGTAATTGTTGCAGTGTTCCTGTGACAGTGGTAATTGTTGCAGCGCTCCTGTGACAGTGGTAATTGTTGCAGCGCTCCTGTGACAGTGGTAATTGTTGCAGAGCTCCCGTGACAGTGGTAATTGTTGCAGTGCTCCTGTGACAGTGGTAATTGTTGCAGAGCTCCCGTGACAGTGGTAATTGTTGCAGTGCTCCTGTGACAGTGGTAATTCTTGCAGTGCTCCTGTGACAGTGGTAATTGTTGCAGCGCTCCCGTGACAGTGGTAATTGTTGCAGCGCTCCTGTGACAGCGGTAATTGTTGCAGCACTCCTGTGACAATAGTAATTGTTGCAGCGCTCCCGTGACAGTGATAATTGTTGCAGCGCTCCTGTGACAGTGGTAATTGTTGCAGCACCCCTGTGACAGCGGTAATTGTTGCAGCGCTCCTGTGACAGTGGTAATTGTTGCAGTGCTCCCGTGACAGTGGTAATTGCTGCAGAGCTCCCGTGACAGTGGTAATTGTTGCAGCGCTTCCGTGTCAGTGGTAATTGTTGCAGCGCTCCTGTGACAGTGGTAATTGTTGCAGCGCTTCTGTGACAACGGTAATTGTTGAAGCACTCCTGTGACAGCGGTAATTGTTGAAGCACTCCTGTGACAATAGTAATTGTTGCAGCGCTCCCGTGACAGTGGAAATTGTTGCAGCGCTCCTGTGACAGTGGTAATTGTTGCAGCACCCCTGTGACAGCGGTAATTGTTGCAGCGCTCCTGTGACAATAGTAATTGTTGCAGCGCTCATGAGACAGTGGTAATTGTTGCAGCGCTCCTGTGACAGTGGTAATTGTTGCAGCGCTCCTGTGACAGTGGTAATTGTTGCAGCGCTCCTGTGACAGTGGTAATTGTTGCAGCGCTTCTGTGACAGTGGTAATTGTTGCAGCACCCATGTGACAGTGGTAATTGTTACAGCACCCCTGTGACAGTGGTAATTGTTGCAGAGCTCCTGTGACAGTGGTAATTGTTGCAGCGCTCCTGTGACAGTGGTAATTGTTGCAGCGCTCATGTGACAGTGGTAATTGTTGCAGCGCTCCTCTGACAGTGGTAATTGTTGCAGAGCTCCTGTGACAGTGGTTATTGTTGCAGAGCTCCTGTGACAGTGGTTATTGTTGCAGAGCTCCTGTGACAGTGGTAATTGTTGCAGCGCTCCTGTGACAGTGGTAATTGTTGCAGCACCCCTGTGACAGTGGTAATTGTTGCAGAGCTCCTGTGACAGTGGTAATTGTTGCAGCGCTCATGTGACAGTGGTAATTGTTGCAGAGCTCCTGTGACAGTGGTAATTGCTGCAGAGCTCCTGTGACAGTGGTAATTGTTGCGTTACCCCTGTGACAGTGGACAGTGGTAATTGTTACAGAGCTCCTGTGACCGTGGTTATTGTTGCAGAGCTCCTGTGACAGTGGTTATTGTTGCAGAGCTCCTGTGACAGTGGTAATTGTTGCAGCGCTCCTATGACAGTGGTAATTGTTGCAGAGCTCCCGTGACAGTGGTTATTGTTTCAGCGCTCCTGTGACAGTGGTAATTGTTGCAGAGCTCCCGTGACAGTGGTTATTGTTGCAGCGCGCCTGTGACAGTGGTAATTGTTGCAGAGCTCCTGTGACAGTGGTAATTGTTGCATAGCTCCTGTGACAGTGGTAATTGTTGCAGAACTCCTGTGACAGTGGTAATTGTTGCAGAGCTCCTGTGACAGTGGTAATTGTTGCAGCGCTCCTGTGACAGTGGTAATTGTTGCAGAGCTCCCGTGACAGTGGTATTTGTTGCAACGCTCCCGTGACAGTGGTAATTGTTGCAGCACTCCTGTGACAGTGGTAATTGTTGCAGAGCTCCTGTGACAGTGGTAATTGTTGCAGAGCCCCTGTGACAGTGGTTATTGTTGCATAGCTCCTGTGACATTGGTAATTGTTGCAGAGCTCCTGTGACAGTGGTAATTGTTGCAGAGCCCCTGTGATAGTGGTAATTGTTGCAGAGCTCCCGTGACAGTGGTAATTGTTGCATAGCTCCTGTGACAGTGGTTATTGTTGCAGAGAGTTAAGGCCATATTTAAGACTTTAGTTCACAAATACACAAGTGAATAGAACTTACGTATCTCCGATTTTATATCTACATTTGAGTGAGGTGGGAGGGGTGATGTGGCATTAACACATTCGTGTTAGAATTATTAATCTTATTTTTTCGGTCATATTTAATAATATATATATATATATATATATATATATATATATATATATATATATATATATATATATATATATATATATATATATATATATATATATATATATATGTCGTATCTAGTAGCCAGAACGCATTTCTCAGCCTACTATGCAAGGCCCGATTTGCCTATTAAGCCAAGTTTTCCTGAATTATATATATATATTTATATATATATATATATATATATATATATATATATATATATATATATATATATATATATATATATATATATATATATATATATATATATATATATATATGTCGTACCTAGTAGCCAGAACGCACTTCTCAGCCTACTATGCAAGGCCCGATTTGCCTAATAAGCCAAGTTTTCCTGAATTAATATATTTTCTCTATTTTTTTTTCTTATGAAATGATAAAGCTACCCATTTCATTATGTATGAGGTAAATTTTTTTTTATTGGAGTTAAAATTAACGTAGATATATGACCGAACCTAACCCACCCTACCTAACCTAACTTAACCTATCTTTATAGGCTAGGTTAGATTAGGTAGCCGAAAAAGTTAGGTTAGGTAGTCGAAAAACAATTAATTCATGAAAACTTGGCTTATTCGGCAAATCGGGCCTTGCATAGTAGGCTGAGAAGTGCGTTCTGGCTACTAGGTCCGACATATATATATATATATATATTATATAATATATATATATATATATATGTCGTACCTAGTAGCCAGAACTCACTTCTCAGCCTACTATTCAAGGCCCGATTTGCCTAATAAGCCAAGTTTTCCTGAATTAATATATTTACTATAATTTTTTTCTTATGAAATGATAAAGCAACCCTTTTCTCTATGTATGAGGTCAATTTTTTTTATTGGAGTTAAAATTAACGTAGATATATGACCGAACCTAACCAACCCTACCTAACCTAACCTAACCTATATTTATAGGTAAGGTTAGGTTAGGTAGCCAAAAAATGCTAGGTTAGGTTAGGTTAGGTAGGTTAGGTAGACGAAAAAACATTAATTCATGAAAACTTGGCTTATTAGGCAAATCGGGCCTTGAATAGTAGGCTGAAAAGTGCGTTCTGGCTATTAGGTACGACATATATATATATATATATATATATATATATATATATATATATATATATATATATATATATATATATATATATATATATATATATATATTGTGACGGTAAAGTGTTGGAGTGTAGATGTTCGCCAGTCCTCCAATGGCAGATGTCAATGCCTGGTCACACTTACAAAAAAGATAGACTGCTTGCCTGTTGTCTGTGGTAAGTGAGAGGGAGGAACATGTAAAACACAAAGTATGAACAAATTAACTTTAATATATACTTTAAACACAAATAAAAATAAAGACAAATCTCGGGGAAATGAATAGTGCAATTAAATAACAAAGATAAATGCAAAAACAATGTGAAACAAAATAGTAAATGGTAAAATGGTGCTGAGAATATTGGCTACGGCTGAGACCTCCCTTAGTATATAAAAGCCAGAGACCTTAGTATGCCAGAGAGAGATGTCAACTCTTAGAGCACAAAGAATATTCTGAAGTTGATTGCTGGTCCAGGCTCAGACATCGCCTCAGGCAGATTGCGCTGAGGTGCAGGTGTGCGGTCGGCGAGTCACCAATCAGGAGCAGGCAGGCTGGGATGGGTAGTGGGCTGGTTGATGACGAGCCGGCGTGGAGGGTGTGTGGAGTTGGGGGTTTAGGGTACGTTTTGCCTCCTGGTCAAAACGTTTTGTGCTACTGGTGGACGTATCTTGAATGTAGCATCTTATACTTGTAGACTGGACGTAACTTTAGGTAGGGAAGAGCAGGCTCAATCTCTCTTGAAAGAGATTATTGTCACAAAATATTTATATATATATTTATATATATATATATATATATATATATATATATATATATATATATATATATATATATATATATATATATATATATATATATATATATATATATTATTAAATATGACCGAAAAAGTAAGATTAATAATTCTAACACGAATTTTCTCAATCTTTCGTACATTACGCTTCACTGTTGGAGGTAAATCAAAAATCAATTCTCCAAAATTCATTTTTATTTCTAGTCTGACGCGACACGGGCGCGTTTCGTAAAACTTATTACATTTTCAAAGACTTTAGTTCACAAATACACAACTGATTAGAACTTACGTATCTCCGATTTTATATCTACATTTGAGTGAGGTGGGAGGGGTGATGTGGCATTAACACAAGAGAGAACAAGAGGGGATATTAATAGGGTATTAAAAGTATCAACACAAGACAGAACACAAACAATGGGTATTGAATAGAAGTGTTTGTAGAAAGCCTATTGGTCCATATTTCTTGATGCTTCTATATTGGAGCGGAGTCTTGAGGTGGGTAGAATATAGTTGTGCAATAATTGGCTGTTGATTGCTGGTGTTGACTTCTTGATGTGTAGTGCCTCGCAAACGTCAAGCCGCCTGCTATCGCTGTATCTATCGATGATTTCTGTGTTGTTTACTAGGATTTCTCTGGCGATGGTTTGGTTGTGGGAAGAGATTATATGTTCCTTAATGGAGCCCTGTTGCTTATGCATCGTTAAACGCCTAGAGAGAGATGTTGTTGTCTTGCCTATATACTGGGTTTTTTTGGAGCTTACAGACCCCAAGTGGGCATTTGAAGGCATAGACCACGTTAGTCTCTTTTAAAGCGTTCTGTTTTGTGTCTGGAGAGTTTCTCATGAGAAGGCTGGCCGTTTTTCTGGTTTTATAGTAAATCGTCAGTTGTATCCTCTGATTTTTGTCTGTAGGGATAACGTTTCTATTAACAATATCTTTCAGGACCCTTTCCTCCGTTTTATGAGCTGTGGAAAAGAAGTTCCTGTAAAATAGTCTAATAGGGGGTATAGGTGTTGTGTTAGTTGTCTCTTCAGAGGTTGCATGGCTTTTCACTTTCCTTCTTATGATGTCTTCGATGAAACCATTGGAGAAGCCGTTATTGACTAGGACCTGCCTTACCCTACAGAGTTCTTCATCGACTTGCTTCCATCCTGAGCTGTGGCTGAGAGCATAGTCGACATAAGCGTTAACAAAACTCCTCTTGTACCTGTCTGGGCAGTCACTGTTGGCATTGAGGCACATTCCTGTGTTTGTTTCCTTAGTGTTGACTTCAGTGTGGAAACCTCCGCTCCTTTCCATGACTGTTACATCTAGAAAGGGCAGCTTCCCTTCCTTCTCCATCTCATAAGTGAAACGCAACACAGAATTCTGCTCAAATGCCTCCTTCAGCTCCTGCAGATGTCTGACATCAGGTACCTGTGTAAAAATGTCGTCAACATACCTGCAGTATATGGCCGGTTTCAAGTTCATGTCGACTAAGACATTTTGTTCGATTGTACCCACGTAGAAGTTCTCAAACAGGACACCTAGGGGAGAACCCATGGCGACCCCATCTACTTGCTTATACATGTGCCCATCTGGGCTCAAGAAGGGTGCCTCTTTGGTACAAGCTTGGAATGGTTTCCTTAGAATGTTTTCTGGTATGTCAAAAGGAGTACAGGCCGGATCACGATACACTCTGTCCGCTATCATCCTGATTGTTCCATCCACAGGTACGTTGGTAAACAGTGATTCTACGTCCAATGAGGCTCTTATCCTTGTGACCCATGTTCCCCGCAGTAAGTCAACAAATTCCTTTGGAGACTTCAGGCTGAAGGTGCAAGGGACATAAGGAGTCAGCAAGCCATTGAGTCGCTTTGCCAGTCTGTACGTGGGTGTGGGTATCTGGCTGATACCGGCTTGCAAGCCTATCAACACGTGAGGAACACAAATGTGAACAAGCCTAAATGGTCCCCTGGACTATATGCAACTGAAAACGCTCACCCCAAAGTGACTCGAACCCATACTGCCAGGAGCAATGCAACTAGTATGTACAGGGCGCCTTAATCCACTTGACCATCATGTCCGGACATAAGGAAGTGATAGAAGAAGCTATTTGAACCACTTCCCCGCTGGCACTCGGATGGTAATCTTGGGCATAGCATTTTATCAAATCACCTCATTCTTTGGGGCACACATGAGGAACACAAATGCGAACAAGCCTGAATGGTCCCCAGGACTATATATATATATTTTATATATCACTTACGTATATATAAGGGATCCTGTACGCCAGCAGAGTGCTCCTGGCAGTATGGGTTCGATTCACTTTTGGGGTGTAAGTTTTCAGTTGCATATAGTCCTGGGGACCATTCAGGCTTGTTCGCATTTGTGTTCCTCACGTGTGCCCCAAAGAATGAGGTGATTTGATAAAATACCATGCCCAAGATTACCAACCGAGTGCCGGCGGGGTGATGGAAATAGTCTCGGCTACCATCCTTTTTTGTCCGTCGTGTTGGTCGAGCGGTTGGCGTTTGATATGTCATCTTCAATCCGGTGCCCCCAGGGATCAAATGAGTTAAGCCCATGACATCACCCTAACAAGAGAAATGTTGAACAAAAATACCTGTATAATAGACAAAACCCAAGATGCAAGAAGATTACAAATTCTTGAAGCAATTCACATAAGAATAGAACAACCTACCATGGACACCCAAATCACGGAACTATTTACTCTACCCACCATGAGACTAAGGACAAGACCAGAACATAACGATGCCAACACAGAAGACAATGTCCAACATAACAGGCCAATTACACCTGATTAATTTTTGTATATTAGGGGCTGCCTCGTATGGGCCAATAGGCCTTCCGCAGTTACCTCTATTCTTATGTTCTTATGTTTCACCCCCCAATTTATCCCTTATGTATCCCCCATGTTTTCACCTTTATCACCTGACCCCGTACGGGTATAAATCAATGAGTCTTGTAATTTCATTTCGCTTGAGAATGAACCATGGAGGTTCTAAACGTTGTACAAATTGTATAAATAAGTGTA